>NC_067474.1:57457908-57622908 GCF_947179515.1 Apodemus sylvaticus | reverse complement strand
GTTGTGGATTTAGCTCAGTAATGAAGTGATTGCCTGGCAAACACAAGGCCCAGTATTTGGTTCTCAGCTCGGGATGAGGTGAAGGGGAGATGCAGGAGTTGGGGTGGGCGTGGCTCAGTGGCAGAGGGATTGCCCAGCAAGTGTGAAGCTCTCAGCCAAGGAAAGAAAGAAAGAAAGAAAGAAAGAAAGAAAGAAAGAAAGAAAGAAAGAAAGAAAGAAAGAAAGAAAGAAAGAAAAGGGTATATATAAACATATACATACATACGTAGAGAGAGATAATATGTATAATATGTAATTTCATTATTATATTATATTATACACTTATATTAATATACATTGTCTTAGTTAGGGTTTTATTGCTGTGAAGAGACACCATGACCAAAGGCAACTCTTATAAAGGCAAACATTTAATTGGGGCTGCCTTACAGTTTCAGAGGTTCAGTCCATCATCATCATAGTGCGAAGCCTGGCAGCCATGGTGCTGGAAGAGCTATCCAGGAGTTCTACATCTTGATCCAAAGGCAGCCAAGCAGAGGACTGTCTCCTCCAGGCAGGCAGGAGGAGGGTCTCTTCCACACTAGGCAGACCTTGAGCACTGAGATCTCAAGCCCACCCCCACAGTGACACACTTCCTCTAACAAGGCCACACCTCATAATAGTGCCACTTCCCAGGGGTAAGCATAATCAAACCACCACACATGTGTTCAAAATTGTGCTATATCCCATAAATTTGAATAATCCCTAATTAAACTTAAAAAGTCTATGGAGACAGAAGAATCAGGATTCAATGTCTTCCTCAGAATGTAAGGCCAGCCTGGACTACTGAGACTCTGTCTCAACCACAGGATGCCAAGATTACATATTTACTCTCGAAGTCCAGTGTCTGAGTTCTAGTCAAGTGGGCTAGCCTAGACCCCTAAGTCCAGGAACACAATCATGAACAAAAGTCCTTCCAACATTGTGCTTAGAGCCTGTGAGATGGTCTGGCAAAAAGATGTTTGCCCCACAAAGACCCACTTCCTGAATTCAATCCCTGGAACCCAGGTCAAGGTAAAAGGACAGAGCTGACTCCACTAAGTTTTCTCCTGTACTCTACGCTCCTCCCACTGTGATATCCATTCTCTCCACATTAAAACAACAACAATGACAACAACAACAACCACATGATCTTGCTGTATAGGCTTTGCTGGTCTGGAACTTGATATGTAGACCTGACTGGCCTGGAATTCATAGAGAGTGAACCTGACCTGCCTCTGCCTCTTGAGTACTGGGACTAAAAACAACACCTAGTTTCCCACCGCGTTTTTACAAATGTGACTTAACCTATCATACCTGTCTTCTAACACTCAGGTGACAGAGGCAGAAAGATCATGATGTAAAGGCCAGTCTGAGCTGCATATTGAAACCCATCTTAGAAACAAGCAAGGGCTAGAGAGATGGCTCAGTGGTTAAGACCACTGACTGCTCTTCCAGAGGTCCTGAGTTCAATTCCCAGCAACTACATGGTGGCTCACAACCATCTGTAATGGGATCTGATGCCCTCTTCTGGTATGTCTGAAGACAGCTACAGTGTACTTACATATAATAATAAATAAATCTAAAAAAAAGAAAGAAAGAAAGAAAGAAAGAAAGAAAGAAAGAAAGAAAGAAAGAAAGAAAGAAAGAAAGAGAGAGGCAAAATAAAGTAACTAAATTTGTTTTAGCTGTGTGTGATAGGCCTATAATCCCAGAATTCTGAAGATATAGGGAGATTGTCTCAAGAACAAGGCTAGCCAGGACTATACAGTGAGCCCATGAAAGAGTTAACTCAAGAACTTTGAAAGGGTCAGGGGCTGGGTTGCATTCCTCAGACTGTGAAGGGGAGAGAGAGACTAACCTAGGGGTGGGATGCATTTTGAAGGACTGACCGTTGACCACCAACCCCATCACCTAACAGCCATTGTATGTAACACTGCTCTGCCAATCAGTTTGTGCTTAAAGGCAACAGCCCTGAAGAGAGTATAAAAGCCCTGGCAACACAAGGCGCAGGGTCACTTGCTCTTCATATGCAGAGTGACCCTAGCATGCTAGCATTTTTAATAAAATAAATTCCTCATGTGTTTTGCATCAAATTCCCATCTCCTTGTGATCCACTCAGGGGGTCTGGTAAGTTAAGACTGGTCAAGTCTTACAATCACATCTCACAAAAGCAAAACAAACAAGGAGAGGGGCCACAGTGATGCTCACATAGGCTTTGCAAGCAGAAGCCCAGCACCGCCTTAACCAGGAACAGTGTTGCCTGTGACCCCCACTTGGGAGGGAGAGTCAAGATGACCCTCAGCTTTGCAGCAAGTTTCAAGTGAGCCTAAGCTACCTGACACTATTTAAAAAAAAAAAAAATAGGGCATTTGAGATTTACTTCTAGATAGCTGGGGAAGACGTGGACCGGATATGAAGGTAGAAGCAACATTATCTAAGAGTTAGGAAATGGAGTGGTTGAAGTTTGAGGTTTACAAGCTACTCAAAACACCATCTGAGAGTTGTTGGGAGATGCGGATCCTTGGGTCCTCTTCAGAGCTGCTGTGTAGAATCTGCAGTGACCAGACCCCTGGATCAATAATCACACTGAGGCCTTGGGAACACTTAGGTATTCTTTCTTCCTTTTGCTGTGTTTGAAATTTCCATAATAAAAGATGTTAAGAGTGGGCTGGCAAGATAGCTCAATGGTTAAGGTGCTTGCAGCCAAGGCAGGGCACCTGAGTTCAAACCCCAGGGCCCATGTGCTAAAAGGAGAGCTACAACTCCTCCTACAGATTGTCCTATGGTGAGAGAGAGAGAATAATGCAATAAAAATTTAATATATAAGTACTATAAAATTCTAACAATGAAGTGGCAAATATTGATTGGGATAAGTTGGAAGCTGCCAAATATATATGTTTGTTTGTTTTTGTTTTTGTTTTTGTTTTTCGAGACAGACAGGGTTTCTCTGTATAGTCCTGCCTGTGCTGGAACTCACTCTGTAGACCAGGCTGGCCTTGAACTCAGAAATCCGCCTGCCTCTGCCTCCCAAGTGCTGGGATTACAGGCATTCGCCACCATGCCCAACAATATTTTTCTTTACCTTTTTTGTTTTGTTTTGTTTTGTTTTGTTTTGTTTTGTTTCAAAACAGGGTTTCTCCAATGTAGCCCTGCCCTTCCTGGAACTTCTTCTGTAGATCAGGCTGGCCTTGAACTCAGAGATCTATCTTCCTCTGCCTCCTGGGTGCTTATAAATATTTCTAATTTGCTTTCAATAATCAGATAAGTGGGGTGTAGTTCAGTGATAAAGCATTCCCCTAATATGAATAAAGTACCCAGGAACCAGAAAAAGTGTATCCTAACTTCACTGCATTATCATTAAATTACAGCAATGCTGAATGTACTTTCTCTTTGTAGAAGCTCTACAGACATTATTACATATTTCAGGAGAGTAAACTGGAGTATAGGAAAGCCAAAGGATTCATCTGAGACCCCATCACTTGGAAGTACAAAATCCCTGATTTCCACTAGGCATGTTAGTAACACCTGTGATCCCCATACGTGGAGGCTGGCTTGAGGGGACAAAGGTCACAGGCACTTTGGGGCCAGTTTTGGGCTACATAAAGAGTCTACGGAGATCTGAATGAGATGGCCCTCTTAGGGCTTATGTGAAAGCTTAGTCCCTAGTTAGTGGAACTGTTTTTGGAAGGATTAGGAAGTGTGGCCTTGTTGAATGCTATGAAATTTCAAAAGTCTACACCAGGCCCAGTTTGGCTCTCTGTCTCATGTCTGTGGAGCAGATGTAAACACTCAGCTACTTCTCCAGTCCAATGCTGCCTGCCTGCCCGCCTGGCCACCCGCCTGCCATCTCCTCCATCCAAAACTGTTAAGCAAATTAAATGTTCTTTCCAATAGGTTGCCTAGGTGTCAATAGGTCGTCTTGGTGTCTCTTCACAGCAATAGAAAATAAACTAAGACATAGTCCAAAGCCAGCATGGACGACAAAAGTAAGAACATGTCTGGAAAGAGAGAGGGGGAAGGAAGAGGGGGAGAGAGGGAGAGAGAAAGGAGAAAAAGAAAGAGAAAGAAAGAGAGGGAGAAAAAGAGAGAGGAGAGAGAAAGGAGAGAGAAAGGAGAGAGAAAGAAAGAGGGTGAGAAGGAGAGAGAAAGAAGGAAAAAAGAAAGAGAGGGAGAAAAAGAGAGAGGGGGGGAGAGAGAGAGAGGGGAGAGAGAGAGAGAGAGAGAGAGAGAGAGAGAGAGAGAGAGAGAGAGAGAGAGAGAGAGAGAGAGAAATCTTAGGACTTCTAACTCCCAAACCCATTCTTTTTTCTGTCACAGTACCATATTTCTGGAAATTGAAATGTGGCCCAGGCATCTGTGGCTTGCTTTTATAGAATTTGGTTTTCTTTTTAGTTTTTATATATGTATATGTCTATACACTTTTTTTTTTTAAAGACAGGGTCTCCCTATGTAACCCTGGCTGATCTAAAATTTGGTAGGTAGTGAGACTGGTCTCTAACTTGTGGTGAGTCTCCTGCCTCTGTAATTATCCAGAACCAGAACTCAGTCTTAGCTGTCCTGGACTCACTTTGTAGATCAGGCTGGCCTTGTACTCATGAGATCTGTCTTGCCTCTGACTCCCCAGTGCTGGAATTAAAGACATCTACCACCTTGCCTGGCCCAGGTAAGTTATTTTTATTTTACTTTAAAACTTACTATTTTATAGCTGGGCATGACAATGCCCACCTTACTCCCAGTACTTGGGAGATCTCTGAATTCAAGGCCAGCCTGGTCTACAGAACAAGTACCAGAGTAGATGTGACTACATTGTATTTTACTTATCTGTGTATGTGTATGTGTGTGTATATGTATGTACATTTGTGTATGCATGTGTATGTGCATATGTGTGCATGTGTGTGTGTGTGTCTGAGTGTGTGTGTGTCTGAGTGTGTGTGTGTCTGAGTGTGTGTGTGTGTCTGAGTGTGTGTGTGTGTGTCTGAGTGTGTGTGTGTCTGAGTAGGTGCTTTTATCTGCTGAACAGTCTCGTTGGCCCCACTGTTGGTTTTCTTAAACTATGGGAGTTGGTGTTTGTTTGTTTGGGTTTGGTTTTTTTCAAGACAGGGTTTCTCTGTGTAGCCCTGGCTGTCCTGGAACTCACTCTGTAGACCAGGCTGGCCTCGAACTCAGAAATTTGCCTGCCTTTGCCTCCCAGAGTGCTGGGATTACAGGCATGCGCCACCACTGCCTGGCTCTAAACCAAAGTTTTATCAACTGTATGTAGCCAGTCTCAGACAGATCTTTATAGTCTTCCCCCCCCCCACCCCCCGAGACAGAGTTTCTCTGTGTAGCCCTGGCTGTCCTGGAAACTCACTCTGTAGACCAGGCTGGCCTCCAACTCAGAAATCCGCCTGCCTCTGCCTCCCAAGTGCTGGGATTAAAACTCTGGTTCAAGAGGATCCAGTGGGGGGGGGAGGGGAAGGAGGGAGAGGGAAAGGGGGGGGAGGGAGAGGGAAAGGGAGGGAGGGGAGGGAGGGGGCATATGATGAGCTAGCTGCAGCTTCAGGTCCCATGATTCTCTGCGGCTTTCGGGACAGAACTAGACTGTGAGCCTTTGCATTCATCCCAGTTAGGGGAATTCTGGAGAAAGAACTTCCAAGGCCGTTTGCTCAGCCTTAGGAAACTCTTCTGTACTGCACGGGAAACCGCACACCTCGGATCACAGAGGGCTTCCCTTCTGCAGTCTGGATTACCAAGGCAAATTAGACACATTTCTCTGCTTTTTCCTCCCTTAGTTTCCGTGCTAAATTTGAAGCCAAGGCCCTGCTTCACTGTAGTACACCTCAAACGCCAGGCCCCATTAACCACATTATTTTCTATCTCAGAATCAGTCTCACTGTCTGTGCTGCCTCTGTCTGTGCTAACACCAGACTCTCCCATTACACTCCACAGTCAGAGTTCAAAGCTTCTCCGGCCCGCTTCTCCAATCTGTCAGAATCCTCCCCACAAGCAGTTTTTGGTTTTTTTTTTCACAAGCAGTTTTAAAAACTTTTGAAGTTTGTGTTCAGGTATAGTCACAGCAAGCATCCTACTTTTTCTTTTTCCTTTCTATTTATTTATTTATTTATTTACTTATTTATTGTGGGTTGTTGTTTTTTTTTTTTAATTTTTGGACTTTTGGTTTTTTTCGAGACAGGATTTCTCTTTGTAGCCCTGGCTGTCCTGGAACTCACTCTATAGACCAGGCTGGCCTCGAACTCAGAAATCTACCTGCCTCTGCCTCCCAGAGTGCTGGGATTACAGGCATGTGCCACCACCGCCTGGCTCATTTATTTATTTTAATTCAAGGTCCCACTGCATAGCCCCAACTGGCCTAGAATTGCTGTGTAGACCAGACTGGTCTCAACTCACAGAGATCTGTCTGCTTTTGACTTTCTAGTGCTGCGATGAAAGCCATGTGCCATCATACCCAGCCAGGACTTCCCATCTTGGTAGTTTTTGTGTGTGTGTGTGTGTGTGTCTGTAACAAAACAGCTGAGCAAAGCAACACAAGGGAGGAAAGTTTTACTTTCTTTTAACAGTATGTCTGTGTTAGTTTACAGGCGATTCCATTAGGCTCCTCCCAGGGTCCTAGCAAGAGCTTACGTCATCACCAGCTGCTCTTACCAGCCTCTGTCAGGTGTGAGCAGCATATAAAGGGCTGCTCACCACCTCCAGTTCTCTCTCCCTTCCCAAGTGTTCCCAGCAGGTCTCTCTCTTCCTCCTTTTCTGTCCTCCTCTGGGCCTCGCCCTCCTCTGGGCCTCGCCCTCCTGTCTGCCGTCATGGCTCTGCTCCCATCTGTCTGCCTGCCATGATGTCCACTTGGCCACCTCTATCTCATCCCCAGGTCCTCACGCTTCTTCCCTTCCCCAAATACCAGATCTGTTGCATGGCTTAATTTCTCAGGGGACACCTTGGCATGGACTTGCCAGATACCCCCTCACCACATTATATGTCTTAACAGTTGGTATGTGCAGGTGCTAGTGAAGTCCGAAGAGGGCGGAGTTCCGGGCAGTTGTCAGCCACCCCACTTGGGTGCTAGGAACCTAACTCAGGCTCTCGGCATGAGCAGTATGCACTTAAAAATGATTTATTTTTATTTTATATTATGATGCTCACCTGCATGTGTGCATGTTCCACATGCATGCCTGGTACCCTAGGAGGCCAGAAAAGGGTGTGGATTTCCTGCAGCTGGAGTTAGAGATGATTGTGAGCCCACTATGTAAATATTGAAAATTAAACCTGGGACCACTGCAAGAACGGCTTGACTACTGGGCACTTTCTCCAGCTCCAGAAAAGCTTATTTTGACTCATAAATATTAATCTATGGAGATGTAGCTCCGTTGCTTCTGAGCCTCTGGAGTCAAGAAGCAGGATTCCTGGATAGTAAACATGTCAGGGAGCAAGATGACCCACTTTATGGCGGACAGGAATCAGAGAGAGAAAATAGAGTAGACACCCCCTCCAAACTGTGTGCTCAGTGACCCACATCCTCCTAGTAACCTATTCAACTATGAAGTCACAGATGTGGTGACACACTGATGAGCGTAGTGATGTCACAACTCGATCACCACACGACAGCACCACTAGGCTCCCAACAACTGCCCTTCAGGGAGGAGCTGCCAATCCCCACCCTAGCGCTGCTATCTACGCCTTATCCCACAAGGAGTGACCTACAAGTAGACTAGGGACACAGAGATGAAAGGAAAGGTCTTCTCATCAGGGAATTGCGTACTTAAAAGATCATCAGCAAGTTCACACTTGCTGTTTTTACCAAAAGACTAACACCACCAAATAGTGGCAAATGTAGAGTATCCAGAATGCTCATGTGTTGTTGAGAGGAACACAAGATAAGACAATTGTTTTTTTTGTTTGTTTGTTTTTGTTTTTGTTTTTGAGACAGGGTTTCTCTGTGTAGCCCTGGCTGTCCTGGAACTCACTCTGTAGACCAGGCTGGCCTCGAACTCAGAAATCCACCTGCCTCTGTCTCCCAGAGTGCTAGGATTACAGGCGTGCGCCACTACCGCCCGGCTAGACAATTGCTTAGATAAACTGTTAAGTATTTCTAATGAACGTAAACATTTATTTACCCAGTAACTTAGCAGCCACCCTTAGGATAAGTATGAACACATCCCTCTCTGTCTTAGGGTTTTACTGCTGTGAGGAGACACCATGAGCAAGGCAACTCTTATAAAGGCAAACATTTAATTGGAGCCGGCTTACAGTTTCAGAGGTTCAGTCCATTATCATTATGGTGGGAATCATGGTAGCGTGTAGGCAGACAAGGGGCTGAAGGAGCCATGAGTTCTACATCTTGGTCCAAAGGCAGCCAGGAGGAGGCTCCCTTCCGCACTGGGTGGAGCCTGAGCACTAGGAGCCCTCAAAGCCTATCTACACAGTGACATACTTCCTCCAGCAAGGCCACGCCTCCTTATAGTGCCACTTCCCAGGGGCCAAACATCTTCAAACCACCACACCCTCACCACGTTGAATGATGTTCATATTTTCTTTACCATACTTTAAACTTGGAACAAATCTAGCGACGACATGGATAAACATATTCACACAATGAAATACTACTCACCTGTGAAAAGAAACTATGATCTCATGCAAATGCACATGAATCAAAAAGCCACACTGGGCGAGGGCAGCATGACAAAGACTGGCTCTGTAGGATGCCATTGTCACCACTGTGCAACACTGTACGACTGATCAGAAATCAGAGTGACTGTTTTCTGGGAGGTAGAGAAGGTGGGTATATAAGTGGGATAAGAGAACTTTTTGCTGTGTGTGTGTGTGTGTGTGTGTGTGTGTGTGTGCAAGGATGGGTGCATGTTTGCATACATGTGTTTATACATATGTGTGTCTGTAGAAGCAGGAGGTCAAATTTAGGTGACATTCCTCAAGAGTAGTCTACCATGGTTTTTTGTTTCTTAGTTGGTTAGTTAGTTATTTTTATAACTGTATGTATGTATTACAGGGACACTGACAATCCTCACAAGTTCTGGGCTTACTGGTACATACCACCACACCCAATTTTATGCAGCTGGGGATTGAACCCAGGGCCTGATGCATGATCCCAAGCCCTCTGTCAGGGGTGCTGTGTTCCCAGCCCTCTACCATTCTTAGAACAATTTAATGTAGAATAGCAGGAGTATTAATTAGGGTCCTGTGTTAGCTAGTTTATTGCTGTGGGGTAAACTGCTCTCCAGTGTGAGTCGCATTAAAACAATTGCTGGTATTTTTTATTTCATCGCTCCTGTGGGTTGGAGTATTGGGCAGGTCACACAGCTACAATGGCTTGACTCTCTGCTCCATGCTGCCAGTGATTCTTCTGGAAGGACTTGAAGACTGGAGATGGAGCCACCTCAAGGCTCCTTCACTTAAATCTTGTGACTTACAGAGGCTGACAGCTGAGACCTCACCCGGGGCTGTTGGTTATATATACCCTCTGCACACATGCCCTTGCCAAACAGTTATACCCTCTGCACACATGCCCTTGCCAAACAGTTATACCCTCTGCACACATGCCCTTGCCAAACAGTTATACCCTCTGTACACAAGCCCTTGTCAAACAGTTTTCTGGCAATATGGGTTGAGTTTTGGAAGCTATGGTCCCCACATAAGATAGTGAAGGAACCTGGGCCTTTTTATGCCTTAGCCTCTGAAGCCTCAGAGGGTCAAATACTATACTGGTTACAGAAATCAGGAGCCTGGCCTACTTAAGAGGTGTGACCACACTCACCTGCTAAGGAGGAGAGTATCAGTGGAACCACAAGAAAGTCATGTGGAATGGTAAATAAATTGGTGGAGCCATCTTTAACAAGCACAATGAATTGATAGATCCTTGTTGTTTCATGCTACCGAGAGCCCAAACCTAAACTACCTTCAACAGAGGAAATGTGTTAGCTCACATACATAGAAACCCAGTAGTAGTGCCGACTCCAGAGAAGGCTCAAATGACTCAAACTGTGTCATTAGAACAATTTCCTTTCATCTGTGGCTCCAGCTTTCTCTATGCTGCATCGAGCCTCAGGAGAGAACCTCAAGGAGCCAAGGAGGCTGCCATTGCTCCAGCCATATACCTTGTGTTGTTCAACTACCATAGGAAAAGAGACTTGCTCTTTTCTTTCCAGGGCATAACTCGCACAGATGTCTTACAGAATGGATGTCTTTAGCTCTAATTGTCCTGACTCAGCTCTTGGGCTCAGTACTGAAAAGATCACTGTCCTCAAGGGAATGCTCTACGTGAACTAGCTCAGGCCCTCCTTAGTCATGTGCCCATCTCTGAAACCAGGGACAAGGTTAGCCAGCAAAGCTGTAAATCACAAGTCTTCTGTAACAGAGATGACGCCACACCACATTTGCCAGGAGCCTGCCAGCAGAAGATTATTTTTCTCACACGTCAAGATCCACACAGTTCCAGGTGTTCATCCAGGCATCTGAAAAAAACCGTGATTCTCTTGATCTTTTCACCTCTCTCGTGGGTGGATGCCCAGTCTACCTAGT
Source organism: Apodemus sylvaticus (assembly GCF_947179515.1). Taxonomy (NCBI): domain Eukaryota; kingdom Metazoa; phylum Chordata; class Mammalia; order Rodentia; family Muridae; genus Apodemus; species Apodemus sylvaticus. The sequence goes on along the minus strand of NC_067474.1, from coordinate 57,612,365 downwards.
CATCGGGCATCGTGTGTGCTCCGTGCTGCGTAACGCTTCGCCGCTGCTCTGCTTGTTTTGAGGTGGCTGGGATAGTGAGGTGGGTGGGGCAGGCAAATGAGAAAGAGAGCCAGGAATGTGAGATGGGTGCTCAGTTCACATCAGTCACCGCACATGGAAATGTGTCAGCTAAACCATGCCATGCCCATGTCTCGTCAATAACAAAACAGGGTGGGGCACTGAGGGGAATGAGAAGGTCACTTCCCCAGTGTCTTCTCATTCTCAAGAGTTTTCCTCCTTCAAGAAGTTAGTGATGAAAGGAAAGGAAAACCCACTGCTTTCTTTGTAATAATTGTCCAGTTCTGTAGAAATTTAATTCTTCTTTTTTTTTGATTCATTCAAAATTTATTGAAAGCATCTAAAGATACAAAGGTTAAAACATGGTCAGAGATGAGGCATATGCACAAGTTGTAGAAAAGCAGTCAAGTTTTCTGTATCACAAGAGTAAAAGAAAAATGCTTTAGGAAAAACAAGATTGCTTCCAGTCTGCAAGGGGGAATGGATGGCCAAACAGGAAAGGGGATTGAGATTAAAATAGAAGACTTCAGTCTGGATTGTTGATGGCACTATATTTGTTTCTCCTTTTCCTCTTTCCCCATCTTTGGGCTTAATTTACCAGTAGCGCCCAGGAATGTTCAATGAGCCTTTTCTATACTTGCTTGCATTTTTGCCTTAATGTCTTCTACAGAACTAGGTCCTTTTGGTGTTTTAGGAGTTTTTTCCTGTTTTTTGAAGGACTCTTGACCCTTTGATCTTGGTGTTGATGGTTTTAAGTCTTTTCCATTTTGGTTTGATTTTTGAGCATTTTTGGCTACGGATAATTTTTCTTTTTTTAAAGATTTACTCATTTATTATATGTAAGTACACTGTAGGTGTCTTCAGACACTCCAGAAGAGGGCATCCGATCTCATTACGGATGGTTGTGAGCCACCATGTGGTTACTGGGATTTGAACTTAGGACCTTCAGAAGAGCAGACATTGCTCTTAACTGCAGAGCCAGCTCTCCAGCAACCCCCCCTGCCCCCCATTTTTTTTCTTGAGATAGGGTATTATGTAGCACAGGCTGGCCTTGAACTCCTGATCTTTCTGCCCCCACCTCCCTAGTGCTGGTGTCACAGATATGGCCCACCACACCAGACTTTCAGCCATTTTCTTGTTGGGTCTATACTTGGATGTCACAGTGTTGACTGTAGTCTCCCTTCGTTGACTCTCTGGTTATTCAGACTCTATTTGTTTAGCCTTTGTGATGCAGGGCCCTCTCCCGGCTGTCCACATCTCTGATCGTACCATTTGCATCTGAGAAGTTGAACTGCCACCATGCAGAGGACCAGCACCTTCTGCTCCTCACCATGCACATGCCTGGTCCCTCATCTTCTGTTTTGATTTCTCCTACATGTGTGTGCTTGCCTTTAGTGCATATGTAGGCCAGAGGACAGTTTGTGGGCTTGATTTTTTCCTTCCATTGTTTATGTGGGTTCCGGAGTTTGAACTCAGGTCACCACCTTTACCCTCTGACCTCTGAGTCATCTCTCTGGCCCAATACCCTTATGTTTCTCATGCTTCTTAAATTAGTCCTTCCTTCTCACATTTATTACTGTTTTTTTTTAATTTAGTTTTATTTTATGTACATTGGTGTTTTGATTACATACATATCTGTGTGAGGGTGTTGGGTTCTCCTGGAACAGAGTTACAGATAGTTGTGAGTTGCCATGTGGGTACTGGGAATTGAACCCAGGTCCTCTGGAATTCAGCCAGTGCTCTTAACCCCTGAACCATCTCTCCAGGCCCTCAAATTTATAATTTTATGGGGCATGGGACATGCCAAAGCTACTGTGGAGATCAAAGACAACTTGGGGGAGATCGACTTGGGGTTTCTCCCCCCACCACGTGAATTCTGAGGGCAAAATCCAGGTTCTCAAACTTAGCAGCAAGTGTTTTTACACACCGAACCATCCCCGTAAAAGAAAGCTCAACTTAATCAGTTAACAAAACAAGCTATAAGCCTAGATTGGGCAGATCTCCCACTAAACTACCCTATTCCATCTATATTATCCCATATAACTTGTGGTCTCTCCAAGCCCCCAGCTTCTCTCTCTGCTGCCTCTCCGTTGATCTCCATAGCTCCTCCTCCTCCTGTTCACTACCCCCATCGCTCCTCCCCTAGACTCTCAGCTCTTCCCACTTCCTCCTGCCCAATCATTGGCTCAAGCCTTTATTTGAAAAGTTAAGGTGGGGAGAAGGTTCACAATGCAACTCCTCATCTGCAGCCCCTCTGAGGAGTGGAATTAGCATCAAAACACAGGCCCAAGGCTATCCACAACTTAAGATGGCCTCCAGATTGCTATAAAGCAGAGGATGACCTTGAAGTTTTGCTCCTCTAGCCTCCCCTTCCTCAGCACTGGGCTTGTGCCACCCACATAGTTTATCAGCAGCCAGTGATAAACCAGGGCTTCATGCTTCCTGGGCAAGTACTTACCAACTGAACTATATCCCGGCCCCATTTTTATTTATATTATAAGAAAACTTAATAGTCTGCATAGTCACACATGCCTGTGACCCCAGCCCTTGGAAGGTGGAGTGGAAGGAGGAGGAATTCGAAAGCAGCCTGGGCTGGGTGGCAATTTTGACCATCACGGGCTTTATGAGCTCTCTGCAGCGAGGAGGAGGAGAAGGAAGAGAAGAAAAAAGAAAGAAGGAAGGAAAAGAAGACCACAGATTGCTACTTTTCTTGTGAATTTGGCCCATCCCTGTGTTGTTCAGTTGTGGTTTTCTTTAGGTAAATAGCTCAATAGACATTTCTTGCCTCAGATTTGTTTTGCAATATGAATAATGCATGCTCTGCGTTCCTGTGGCTCGCGCTTGCCTGTTGTCTCTCCCGAAAGGTTATGTTTTCGGTTTCTGCTCACTCATATGCTGCATACACTCGACTCAAACACACACTCGACTTCCGTCTAGCACACACGTGGACTCTCTCGGTGCACCGTGCTTGCGAGTCTCAACGCCGCTGGTTGAGCACTCAGGGATTTCTAAGCTGGAGTTCCGTGACACAGAGGCCTGCAGAGGTCCTTGATGGGCTTCATGAAGGAGCCGTGGAGAGGCTGAACCGTAGCAGCTGACTTCAGGCTCGAAGTGCCGGCGCCCACAGGGAATACCCAGTTTATTAAGCACAGTGTCTCAGGCCCTGTACCCGTTCTCCTGAGCTAGACTCTGTTCATTCTAAGCACTGGAAAGTCAGTAAGTGCCTCATAAACATGACTCTTGGTTTCTTTCTTTCTTTTTTTTGTTTTGGTTTTTGGATTTGTTTTTTCGAGACAGGGTTTCTCTGTATAGCCCTGGCTGTCCTGGAATTCACTCTGTAGACCAGCCTGGCCTTGAACTCAGAAATCTGCCTGCCTCTGCCTCCCAGAGTTCTGGGATTATAGGCGTGTGCCGCCGCCACCACCACCCAGCTGACTCTTGGTTTCAAGATACACATGCTAGTACTGTGTAGAACCTTACATTTGGCTTACCATCTTCTTTTCCTGTCACTTTCTGACATGTACCCCAATCCTTCCGCCGTGCATTGACCTGGTTCACCAGACTCTAATGTTTGTATAGCCTTTATTATGTTCGTTTCTTCTCATTTCTGTAATGTTTCCTCCTTCTTGAAGTCTGTGTAGTGCTGTGTGTATGTGTGTGTATGCATGTATGTGTGTGTATATATGTATTGTGTGTGGTATGTGTGTATGAATGTATGTATGTGTGTATGTATATATTATTGTGTGTGTATGTATGTATTGTGTGTGGTATGTGTGTATGTATGTATGTGTGTATCTATGTATGTATGTGTGTGTATGTGTATATGTATTATGTGTGGTATGTGTGTGTATGTATGTATGTGTGTATGTGTGTGTATGTATGTGTGTGTATGTATGTGTGTATGTGTGTATGTATGTATGTGTGTATATATTGTATGTATATATGTATGTGTATATGTGTGAATGTATATGCATGTATATATGTATGTATGTATTGTGTATGAGGCATGTATGTATGAATGTGTGCATGTATTATTGTGTCTGTATGTACATGTGTATATATGTATTGTGTGTTTGGTATATGTATATGAATGTATGTATGTATGTATGTATGTATGTATTATTGTGTGTGAATGTACATGTATATGTATGTATTGTGTGTGGTATGTATGTATGTTTGTATGTGTGTATGTATGAATTGTGTGTGCTTGTATGTATGTATATTATGTGCATAAGTATGTGTGTATATTTGTTTGTTTTCTAGGATTAGTGGTGGAACCCAGGGCCTCAGGTATGCTAGGTAAGCACTCTACCATAGAACTGTACTCACAATTGTAGTACTTTTTCTATCCAAGGTACAGGATAGCTCTTGGCAATACATCTCTGACCTTGACTTGGGTCCAGGCAATTGTTGATCTCACACAATATTTAGAGTTTAAAAAGACTCACTGGGATATTCATGACATCCATGTGGGCTTGTGCCAGAGAAAGAGAGAGAGGAACATGGAAACCCCATATGGGCCATGTCTCCTCCCAGACTCAGCAGTTATCTACGCCACTGTTCCATTAAAGGAGGTCCCTCCATAAAAACGCATGGAACCCTGGATAGTAAGGCTGGGTCCTCAGCAAGGTCTCTGAGATACTTGCCTCTGCCCTCATTACAGTCAGGAATTCCTCAGAACTAAAACATGCATTCCAGTGTTATCCATACCTCTGTGCCGGGGGACAGCATCTTTTCAGAATCCTACAGGACTGAGAAAGGATGCATTGAGACTCACGCCCATGCCAGATGGAGCTGGCCCCAGAATGAGTGAGAGGTCATCGGAAAATGGCAGAATGTCACAGATGAGTTCAGAGTCAGCTGAAACTGGCCTTTAGTTCAGTATTACCTGCCATCATTTATTCGGAGAGTCCTTGTGGCTTATATTGTTGTTACTGTTGTTGATGTTTTGGTTTTGTTGGTGGTGGTGGGGGGCGTGTTTATTTTATGCATGTGTTTATGTGCACTGGTATCCACGTGAGGGGGTGCATGCAGATGTGGAAGCCAGAGGATGTCTACTGGCAGCACCCCTCCTATTTCTTTCGAGACAGTGTTTCTCAGTGCGGTTGCTCTTACCCACTCTGCTAGGCTGGCTGGCCAGCATGCCCCAGAGATCTGCCTGGCTACACTTTCCCAGCACGGAGAATACGACTGAACACCACAGCAGTCAGCTTTTGGACTTGGGTATGGGATAAAACTCACATCCTTGTGCTTGCAATGTACACATTTAATCCTGTATGTGTGTATGTGTATGTGTGTGTGTGTGTGCGTGTGCGTGTGCGTGTGCATGTGTATGTGTATGTGCATGTACAAGCCACAGTGCTCATGTACAAGTCAGAGGATAACTTAAAGGAATCAGTCCTCTCCTTGGACCGTGTGAGCCTCGTGGATGAAGCTCAGATCACCCAGCAAGCAACACCTTTACCTGCTGAGCCATCTTGCTGGTCCCTGGGGGTGGGGGTAGGGTGGGGGTGGGGTGGGGTGGGGTGGGGACATGTTTTGTTTTGTCTGAAGAACTAGTTCAATTCTGCCTCAAAAGTGTGATCCTCTTATTTTACCCTCGAGTGTGATTATGGGAATGCTACCACACCTGTTTTTTTTTTTTTTTTTTTTTTTTTTTTTTTGTCTGTTTGTTTTTTGTGGTACTGGGAATTGAACCCAGGGCTTCATGCCTACCAGGTAAACACTTGACCAACTGAACTACATCCTCAGTCTATGGTTACTCCACTTATTGATATAAAAGAACAAAAGCAAGAAAACAAACAAACAAAAAAAACTGATAAAAGCAAATTAAGAAAGGTAATAGAGCCAGGCAGTGGTGGCACACGCCTTTAATCCCAGCACTTGGAAGACAGAGGCAGGTGGATTTCTGAGTTGGAGGCCAGCCTGGTCTACATAGTGAGTTCCAAGACAGCCAGGGCTACACAGAGAAACCCTGTCTCGAAAAACCAAAAAAAAAAAAAAAAAAAAAGGTAATGGGCCTTGGCAAGATGGTTCAGTGGGTCCCGGTAACCAGCAGGACGCCTGGGAACCTGAGTTCAGTCCTCAGGAAGGGAAAGTTGCCTCCTGAAAGTTGCTCTGCAGCCGCCACAGAAGTGCTGTTGGTCATATCCTCTCCTGCACATGCACACACAGATGCAAAATAAATAAACAATATGAAAATAAATAAATGCTAACAGGGGAAGGAGGAAGGGCTCACTGTGGCTCACAGCTTAGAGGTGCGGTGGGCATGGCGACAGAAGCTTGAGGTCACATTCACCCACAGTCAAGAGGCAGAGAGGGGTGCTGGCCCTCAGCTCCTTTCTCAGTAAGGGAGCCCGGCCTCTGGGAATAAAAGCAAATGTTACGAAATAGAATGCAATGGAGGCACTAGTGGGCCCATGCCGACGTATGCCCCTGAGAAATCATGGCATGCAACACATCAGGTATAAGGAGGTTTATTGGGGAAAGGAGAGGAGTGAGGACCTGAGAAGGGGTAGAGGCAGATGAGTAGACACGTAGACAGACAGACAGACAAATGGGAGCAGAGCCATGAGGGCAGAGGATGCTGCATACAGAAGCACAGCGATGGGAAGAGAGAGAAAGAGAGAGCACTGGAGTGGTGGGCAGTCCTTTTATACACAGCCCACACCTGGCACACCTGGTGCCAGAGGCAGGTGATGACATAGCCAGTTGCTAAGTCCCTGGGAGAAACCCTAGTGGAATCCCCTGTAAGTTAACACCAAACACATTCAAGATGGGGCCGCCCTCCTTGCGAAATACCCTCACAGACAACTTGAACTCACTATGTATCTGAAAATAACCTTGAATTCCTGATCCTCCTACCTCTCCCTCCAAATACTGAAATCACAAGTCTGAGCCACCATGCCTGGCTGCCTGGCTCTAATGGACTTTGTAGACTTTGATCGACCCATCTCAAATGATATGAGCTCTCTTCTGGAGTACTTGACAATGATCAAAGGATTCCTGTGTTTTCTCAGAATTCATTCTGCAAATATTAATGATTGAGATAAGGATAAAAGAAGAAAACATTGAATGCTAGCATTTCAGATTCTTCTTTCTGCTTTCTGCACCTGCTCTCTAACCAGGAAAATAAAAAAATTAAGGGTGGAAACTGGTGTGGAACTGCAGGCCTGGAATCCTAGCCCTTGGAAGATGAGGCAGGAGGAACAGAAGTTCAAGGTAATCCTTGCCTACATGACAATTAAATTCAAATCATGAGACCCTATCTCAAAAAAAAAAAAAAAAAAACAAAAAAAAACCCCCAAAACCCAAAAGGTGCTGGGACATGGCTTTCAGTGAGTCCAGCATTTCTCCACAGGTGCAAAGATCTAAGTTTAAATTCCTCATCATCCATGTGAAAATCAGGCTTAGCTGGTGTGCACATTCCCCAGCACAGGGGGACAAAGACGTGAGGATCCTGGGGGCTCAGAGACCAGACATTGTAGCCAAAAAGGAGATCTCCTGGTTCAGTGAAGACCCTACCTCAAAATAAATAAAATAAAATAAAATAAAATAAAATAAAATAAAATGAAATGAAATGAAATGAAATGAAATGAAATGAAATAAAATAAAATAAAATAAAATAAGGTAGAGAAATGATTGAGGAAGATACTCTGGCCTCTGCACATAGCAGCAAAGGTGAACTCCCTTACACAGGCAAGCACAGACATATAGCGCGCGCGCGCACATACACACACACACACACACACACACACACACACACACACACAAGCTGAAGCTACAAGCAGGCCTGAAGTGTTTCATGAGGAGGGAAAAGTAAAAGTCTGGCAGAGCACTTCGTGATCTCAGCACTCGGGAGACTGCGGCAGGAAGAGCCTGAGCTCAAGGCTAGCCTGGACTTTTTGTTTTGTTAAAGATTTATTTATTTGTTTGTTTGTTTAATGTATGTGAGTACACTGCCGATGTCTTCACACACACCAGAAGAGGGCATCAGATCCCATTACAGATGGTTATGAGCCACCATGTGGTTGCCGGGAATCAAACTCAGGATCTCTGGAAGAGCAGTCGGTGCTCTTAATCACTGAGGCATCTCTTCAGTCCACTACCATGCTGTCTTAAAATAAATAAATAAATAAAATTTCTATTTCTATTTCTAGGAAGAGACACTATGACCCCAGCAACTCTTATAAAGGAAACTCTTATGAAGGCAACTCTTTTTTTTTTTTTTAAAGATGTATTTATTGCTATATGTAAGTACACTGTAGCTGTCTTCAGACACTCCAGAAGAGGGCATCAGATCTCATTACGGATGGTTGTGAGCCACCCTGTGGTTGCTGGGATTTGAACTTGGGGCCTTCGGAAGAGCAGTCAGTGCTCTTAACCACTGACCATCTCACCAGCCCATAAAAGCAACTCTTATGATTGGAGCTGGCTTACAGCTTCAGAGGGTTTGTCCATTATCATCATGATGAGAAACATAGCATTGTACGGGCAGACATGGTGGTGAAGCTAAGAGTTCTACATCTTAATTCACAGGCACCAGAAGAGGACTCTGAGCAGCACTGGATGAAATTTGAGGATAGGAGATTTCAAAGCCTGTCCCCCACAGTGACACACTTCCTCCAAAAGGCCACATTTCCTAATAATGCCACTCCTTATGGGCCAAGCATTCAAACTCATGAGTTTATGGGGGCCATTTCTGTTCAAACCACCACACATGGTTGGTTCTTTTTGATTCTCTTTTAGTTCCAACCAGCATAGTTTGATTGTTGAGCCACAGGACAATGAGAATTCCTCCTCCTCCTCCTCCTCCTCCTCCTCCTCCTCCTCCTCCTCCTCCTCCTCCTCCTCCTCCTTCTTCTTCTTCTTCTTCTTCTTCCTCCTCTCCTCCTCCTCCTTCTTTCTTCTTCTTCTTCTTCTTCTTCTTCTTCTTCTTCTTCTTCTTCTTCTTCTTCTTCTTCTTCTTCTTCTTCTTCTTCTTTTGTTTTTTTGAGATAGGGTTTCTCTGTGTAGTCCTGGCTATCCTGGAAAGCACTCTGGAGACCAGGCTAGCCTCGAACTCAGAAATTTGCCTGCCTCTGCCTCCCAAGTGCTGTGATTAAAGGCACACACCATCACTGCCTGCCTGAGAATTCATTTCTCAAAAATCAAAACAAAGTAGATGAAAACCAAGAAACAACTCTTACTTTTCTATTGCAATGATAAGACACCACGACCAAGGCAACTTATAGATGAAAACATTTAATTTGGGGCTCATAGTTTCAGAGGGTCAGAGCCCTTGACTACCACGCAGGGGGCGTGGAAGCAAGCAAACAGGCTTGGTGCTGGAGCAAAAGCTGAGAGTTTACAACTCAAAACAATCAAGAGGCAGATGGAGCTAACTGGGAATGGTATTTGTGGTAGTTTGGAAAAGAACGACCCCCAAAGGCTCATATATTTGGAGCTTTGGCATTTGGAAGTGGTTTTACTTAATAAGTGTTAAGAGGTATAGCTTTGTTGGTGTGGGTGTGGCCTGGTTGGAGGAAGTGTGTCATTGTGGGGGTGGGCTTTGGGGTTTCAAATGCTCAAGTCAGGCCCAGTGTCCCTCCCCCACTTCCAGTGATGCCTGCCAATCCAGATATAGAACTCTCAGCTCCTTCTCCAGCACCATGTCTGCCTGTGTGACACCATGTTTTCCACCATGATTATAATGAGCTAAATCTCTGAACCTGTAAGCCAGCCCCAATTAAATGTTTTCTTTTATAAGAGTTGCCACAGGTCGGGCAGTGGTGGCGCACGCCTTTAGTCCCAGCACTCGGGAGGTAGAGGCAGGCAGATTTCTGAGTTCGAGGCCAGCCTGGTCTACAGAGTGAATTCCAGGACAGCCAGGGCTATACAGAGAAACCCTGTCTCCAAAAAACCAAATCCAACAAAACAAAACAAAACAAAACAAGAGTTGCCACGATCATGATGTCTCTTTACAGCAACAGAATATTGACTAAGACAATGTGGGCTTTTGAAACTTCAAAACTCACCCTCAGTGACACATCTCCTCCAGCAAGGACAAACCTCTTAATCATTTTCTTACAGTTTCATCACCTGGGGACCTAGCATTCACATACATGAGCCTGTGGAGGCCATTCTCATTCAAACCTCCACACACTATAAAGGTTGCCCTCTGGCCTTCACACATTTGTACACACACACACACACACACACACACACACACACGCACGCACGCATGCATGCACGTGCACACACATGCACTTGCACATGCACTTGCACATGCACACACGTACTCACACACGCACATCACAAAAACCCTGGGGAAACAGAGATGGAAAGATCAGGAATTCAAGTCCCCCAAAGAAGCAAAGCAAGACTCTATTTCAGAAAACTAAAAGGAAAAAGAAAAAAACTAGATTCTGGATATGAAATTATTATAAAGAAAAGTTCTAGCCGGGCATTGGTGGCACATGCCTGTAATCCCAGCACTCTGGGAGGCAGAGGCAGGTAGATTTCTGAGTTCCAGGTCAGTCTGGTCTACAGAGTGAGCTCCAGGACAGCCAGGGCTACACAGAGAAACCCTGTCTCAAAAAAAAAAAAATAACAAAAAAACAAAACAAAACAAAAAGTTCTGATCTCTGGGCACAGTTGATAGATTGCTTGCCTAGTATGTGTAAGGCCCTGGGTTTGATGCTCAATACCACATTAAAGAGATGTGCTGGCTCAGGCTTGTTGATCTTAGCATTTGGAAGGCAGAGAAGAATAATTAGTTCAGAGTTATTCTTAAGGCCACATGGGGCTACAAGAGACCCAGTCTCAAAGTAAAACTCCCAGATCCTCTCTCTCTCTCTCTCTCTCTCTCTCTCTCTCTCTCTCTGAGACAGGGTCTCACAGTTATGTAGCCCTGTGAGCCCTGTGCCCTGTCTGTCCTGGAATTTGCTGAGTAGACTAGGCTACTAGAGATCTGTCTGCCTTTGTCTCCCAAGTACTGGGATCGAAGGTGTGCACCACCACCACCTATCTCTTTTATTTCATAATATAAAACTATAACCTTAAGAAAGTGGGGACTATAATAGAAAGTAAACTTCTTCTCCTGCCTTCATCTGCAGATAGAAACACAAACCTGCTCTGGGCTGTAGTAATGGGAGAGGTGCCCAAGGGAAAGACTCTCCAGGAGCCTAAGGGTTCTTCTACTTCAAGAAAGCTTTAACATACCAAAGTTTCTGCTAAGGGTCAAAGGGGTGAGGTTCAATCTGGAGATGACAGTTGAACTTGCCTGTGTCCTCCATGTGTTAGTCGTTGAGGGGAATAAGAGATGCAAGAGCGAGGACTTGTGGGTTTTTCCTCTGTGGTTTCAGAGAGTTACTGAGGCCAGCCAGTGTGTACCAGTGCTGGGGTCACTGTAAGAAGGTGGTCTGGAGGTCCAGAAGGCCCTGAGCAGTCATTGTGGGAATCCTGGACAGCAGTGGATAATATTAATACCTTAATATGTGGGAGATATTAGAACCCTAAGTCATCTGCTAAGGAGAGCTGTACACAGGAAGTGGAGGCGGCCCGAGACAGATGTAGGCGGCAGGCGGCAATGCTGGAGGGACTGAGCCCTCTAAATTCACTGACATCAGACATGGAGTTTGTCCTGATGAGTTTTGCTTTGGGCAAATATTTCCTCACTGTACCCCAACACTTCACTTTTGGAACGCTAATATACATTTTGTACCATTGAACATTAGAAGTATGTAATTTGGTTTTTGTTTTTTGTTTTTTTTTTATTTTACAGGGGATGACAGTAAAGAGATTACCTCAAGTCTCAGAAGAATCTTTGGACTTTTGAATAATGTTGCATCTGTTAAAGACTGTGGAAATTTTCGAAGGTGAACGATGCATTTCTTTTTTTTTTTTAATTGTGATTTGGTCATGACCCTGAAGAGGCGGAGAGAGATGGAGTGATTTGAATGAGAATGTCCCCTACAGGCTCAGGCTTCTGAGTCCTTGGTCTCCAGGTGGTGACAGGGGAGGTGGGCAGGGTGTGCAGCCTTTCTGAGGAAGGTGGGCTCTGAGGGTTCATAGCCTCCCCTCTCTGCATTGTGCTTGGGGTTGAAGATGTGATCCCTCTGTTTCCCCCGTTCCAGCCATCAGCGGCCATGCCTCCTAGACTGGTACAGACTCTTCTCTGGATAAACTCTTCCCTCTATAAGGGGCCTCAGCCATGGTGTTTTATCACAGCCACAGAGAAGTACCTATGCAGATGTCTGTATAACCTGGACTACACAGTGAGACCTTCTTTGTAAATTGCTAATAATGAGTTTAAAACAATACAGTAAGGGATGGAGGGGGTGGGCTCAGTGGGTAGAATGCTTTTTGGGCATGAGCGAAGATTGGAGTTTGGATCCCTAGGTCCCAGTTTTAAAATTGGGTGTGGTGGCATGTACCTGTAACCTCAGCCCTGGGAGGCAGAGACAGGAGGATTCCAAGGTTTACCAGCTGGTAAAGGTCAGATTCCATAAATGACCTTGTTTGAAAAGGGGGAAGGGGAGGAAGACACCTGACTTTAACCTCTGGTTTCTCCATGCACACACGTGGTCAAACACCTCTCGCCATACCTATACACAGATAAATAGCTAAATAGAAATGTACCTCTGCCGGGCGGTGGTGGCACACTCCTGTAATCCAAGTACTCTGGGAGGCAGAGGCAGGCGGATTTCCGAGTTCGAGGCCAACCTGGTCAACCTGGTCTACAGAGTGAGTTCCAGGACAGCCTGGGCTACACAGAGAAACCCTGTCTCAAAAAAACCAAATCCAAAAAAAAAAAAAAAAAGAAATGTACCGTCTTGGTGATTTTCCAGGATACAAGGCATTGTTGTTAACTACAAGCCCCTGCTACACAACCATTTTGGGTTTTTTGTTTGTTTGTTTGTTTGTTTGTTTGTTTTGGATTTGGTTTTGTCGAGACAGGGTTTCTCTGTGTAGCCCTGGTTGTCCTGGAACTCACTCTGTAGACCAGGCTGGCCTTGAACTCAGAAATCTGTCTGCCTCTGCCTCCCAGAGTGCTAGGATTACAGGTGTGCGCCACCCCCACCCCCACCCCCCATCCCCGTGCCTACACAACCGTTGTTAAGACTTGCATCCTTAGTCCCAGCGGGATATTTGGACCACAGAATACATTTCAAATGTGGCCTCCAAATCATCTGTCAAATATATAAAAACAGGGAGTCTTGTCTCCCATAGTTGGCCCCTTTCCAGGCTACCTGTCCCCTGCATTTCACTCTTTCTTCAGAGGTCATGGTTCCAAGTCCTAGATTCAAGCTTGCGCACTCCAGAGCAACCACGCATGCCCAACTCCAGAGCTACCGCGCATGCCCTGTGGGTAGGTTCTGCGGGAGGAACTGGGAAAGAAATGACTAGAACACAGCGCTGGGACTCCAGAGGGTTGTGAGCTGCTGCCAAGGAGCTCATAACCTGTCACGCCAGTCCCACGAGACAGTCATGGACATCACAGACGTCCAACAAGGAGACAATCAGCTCCACCCGGGAGACCAGGGAGCTTAGTGCGGACGAGGTCTCCCAGCGTCCACGCAGAAGTCCCTCTGCCACTGACTTCATTCAGGGATTTTACCTCCTTCTGGCTTCTTGGCATTTCTCTGACACATCCTGTTGGAGTGTTATGTTTCAGGGAGAAAAATTTAAATATATTCATCTGCCACCTTAGACATGTTTTCATAAGAAGAGAAGCTAGCAGCTTGTAGCAAGAATGACTATTTCAGCACACGAAGCCTGAAATCATTTCAGTAATCTCCTTCTTCTTACAGTCCCTCCCACCTGGCTTCCTCTTTTGTCTTCTCTCTCTCTCCATCTTCCATTTCACTTTCCTTTCAAAACCTCTTGACGGTCAAAGAGATCCCTCACAGTCACTCAGGGGGAGGGGCTCAGTGATGCAGCAGCGGCCGGAAGTTTCCTGACAGGACCTGGTGATTGTCACCTGAGACTATAAAAGAGGTCACAGGGTATACGTGTCAGCTCTGTGACCCTTTGCTAATCCACGGGTATACGTTTGAACGTGGGGTCGTTTCCATTACACTCCCAAATGCAGGCCTGACTATCTAGCAGTCTTCCGTTCCTGTGAATAATATATTCACCTCTGACTGCGTTTAGTGCAGGTCTGCGCAGTACGCCGTATGTCTGATCACTGGTTCATGTTAAACATTGTCTTCTCATCCTGTCCTGAGCAGCTACACTGGTTAAAGTCCACTTTACCGTGGGAGGACAAAGTATAACCTAACACGCCGGGCGGTGGTGGCGCATGCCTGTAATCCCAGCACTCTGGGAGGCAGAGGCAGGCAGATTTCTGAGTTCGAGGCCAGGCTGGTCTACAGAGTGAGTTCCAGGACAGCCAGGGCTACACAGAGAAACCCTATCTCGAAAAACTAAAACCAAAAAAATAAAGTTGGGAGCTGGACTTGCCAGCACCCATAGTGAAGGCACTTCCCATAACTCTAGACCTAGGCGACTGACACCCGCTTCTGGGCTCTGTGGGCACCCGCATGCCAAAAGCATGTAACACACACACACACACACACACATTCCCACATGCACATGTTGTACATATACTCACATATATTTTTTAAAAACTTGAAATAAAAAAGGTCTGTGTCCTAAAAGCTTAGCCAGCGCTGTACTTAGAAGCATGCCCATAATTCCAGCATTTAGGAGGCAGAAGCAAAAAAGATGCCCCGAAATCCAAGGCCAGCCTTGGCTACATAGCAAAATTTTGAGCTCTGGAGGCAAAGTCAGGTAAATCTCTGAGTTTAAGGCCAGCCTGGTCTACAGAGTGAGCGCCAGGACACTCGGACTACAGAGAAGCCATTTCTCAAAACAAACAAAAACCAGCCTGAAACAAACAAGTAAACAAAACAAGAAGTTCCTGCGCTGTCTAGAATAGACTGCAGGCTACAGCGGTCTCAAGGTCACATTGCAGTCACTGCTGGGTCCTAGCCTGAGATCTTGCCTGTGAGCAGAAAGACATAATGGAGCTAAGAAATACTGGAGAATAGGAAGCACGTGGGGGAGAGCGGGCATGGTGGCACAGGCCTGTAATCCCAGCACTTGGGAAGCATAGGCAGGCAGATTTCTGAGTTCGAGGCCAGCCTGGTTTACAGAGTTCCAGGACAGCCAGGGCTACACAGAGAAACCCTGTCTCGGAAAAACAAAAACAACAAAACAAAACAAAAACCAAAAAGAAAGAAAGAAAGAAAGAAAGAAAGAAAGAAAGAAAGAAAGAAAGAAAGAAAGAAAGAAAGAAAGAAAAAAAATAAAAGAGAAAAAGAAAAAAAGGAATCACGTGGGGAGGGAAGCCTGTGCCTCAGATCTGGCACTGCACTGAATTGGGTCCCAGAGAACCTTCCCAGGTCGTTGCTTTAATTGTAGTAAACATGTGCGCGCGCACGTGTGTGCATGTGCGCGCGCGTGTGTGTGTGTGTGTGTGTGCGTGTGCGTGTGCGTGTGCGTGTGCGTGTGTGTGTGTGTGTGTGTGTGTGTGTGTGTGTGTGTGTGTGTGTGTGTGTGTTCAGAGGATGACAGCCTTATATGGTTTGCCAGCTACTGCAGGTTCACGTGACAGACTGAAGAGGGAGGAGTTTCTTTGGTTTTGTTTGTTTTTTGCTTCTGGGTATAGAAAACTAGATCAGGTAAGTCTTCTAAGATAAAGTGTGTGTGAGGGCAAGAAGGCAGCTCGAAGCAAAGTCGTGGGCTTGAGATCTTTGTAGAAAGTTGTTCCTTGTCACAGTAGTTCTAGGGTCATGACCTTTCCCTTCTGACTAGAGCATAGGAAGGAAAGCAGCAGGAATGAAGCCACACTTACACAGAAATTGCTGCCAGGAGAGGTTGGAATGGCACAGGTCCAGAGCCCTCTTACAATTATTTGAGGCTGCCTCTAAACTCTCCCCACTTCTGAGACGGGGCCCCTATGTAGCTCTGGCTGTTTTGGAACTTACTATGTAAACCAGGCTGGTCTCAGACCTAAAGACATCTATCTGCCAGTCCCTACCTCTCAGGGCTAGGATTAAAGGTGTGTAGCACCACGCCTGGCCCTAGTCAACAGCCAGTCCTTGCCGGCCTCTGGCTCACCTAACATCCGCGTGACTAGCATGTGAAACCTTTTGGAATGTATTGACTCAACGGACTAGGAGCTTCCAACAACCTAAATGCTAAAAATGTCCTCTGATAGCATCAGAGGCCTTATCGGAGACTGTAGGCTTTGCTGTAACCCCTTGCAGATGTCCTCAACAGTGTACTGAGAAGTACCTTTGTGACTTTGTTTGTTCTGTTGCTATAAAATTTCATGGACCTGTTAGCATGCTGAAACATGGAATTCAGGGTAACCTGAATCGGTGTTCTCAGGCCATGGTCGATAATGGCTCTAAAAGAAACTATTTTATATCCCCTTTGAGGTGAGACTTGTGGTTTTTGTTTCAATATGAATAAATTCTGTGGGAGCCAAATCTGAAAACTTCATGGCACATAAACAGATGCTCTCCACAAGAATCTGGGGATGGATGGGAGAGAAAAGAAAGGACAGAAGGGGGAAGACACACTGAGGGACCCCCACCCTGTTCCTTAGCAAATGGCCTTTGGTTTATGTAAAGAGATTTATCTCACTGTTTTTGTCCCCTGTCTCAATTAAAAACTAAAATGCATTTTTGTAGGGCTATAGAGCACCCACCTGTAATCCCAGTACTGAGGTCAAGAGGTAGGAGGATGGTCCCAGGCTGGAAGCCAGCCTGGTCTATGCAGGGAACATTTTTTTTTTCATTAGTGAACATTGTGTGTAGATCTTTTTCTAACCTTTTCACCATAGTTAAGACCATATTACAGTTTCTCGTATGTAACTTTGCTCTGTTATGTATAAATGTAGCTCTTTGAATTATTCAAGTATGATGCTCATTATTGAACATTTTCATCAATTGACTCATTTGTTCAAAAACACTTCTGCACCCCTACTATGTGTTAAGAACCATACTAGGTAATGTTGAGAATTCACTGATGAATAAGATAAGTCTTATGACTTCCAAATATTCAAAGGCTATTTGGGGAGACAGATGGGTGAATGTGAATAGACCTTTGACATTTCTTAATCACTATTCATTGTCTCAGCTCTTCACAGACACCCTCAAAGATCCATGTCATGAATTTAATTGCAATGAAAACAATTACAATGATATTGTAGGTTGCTTGGAGGATTAACTGGGATAATGCATTTTTAAGCACCTAGCATGAATTTGAAACAATATCTATGTAAGAATCTTTTGCAGGAGGGAACCACTGGCTTGGAGAAGCAAAGGTAGGGGAGTTATGAGAAAAACACCCCATCCTCCAAATTTCAGAGAGAGGAGAGAACTTCTTGTGCCCAGTACAGATGTGGAAATATTTTTAAATACGTGAAGTTATCTGTATGAAGTCTAAAACAGAAGTCACTGTACAGATGCTTCAGTGGAACAATTTTTAAAGCATTTGTTTATTTTGTGCATATAAGTACACTGTAGCTGTATTCAGACACACCAGAAGAGGGCACTGGATCCCATCACAGATGGTTGTGAGCCACCATGTGGTTTCTGGGAATTGGACTGAGGACTTCTGGAAGAGCAGCCAGTGTTCTTAACCACTGAACCACCTCTCTAGCCTGAACAATTTTTAAAATCACTTTGACTGTGTGTGTGCTACTGGTGAATAAGCCCAGAGCTTTGTGTATGCTAGGCAGATCCCAGACCACTGAACTACATCCCTGGCTCCTGAAGCACCTGTTTGATTAATTATTTAATTAGCTTAGTCACTTCTTGGCTTTTTGACTAAAGTCAAGAGTTTGCATTTTTTTATTGGTTGAGATAAGGTTTCCTGTATCCCTGGCTGATTGCCAGTGTGCTGTGTAACCCATGAGGACCTGAACTTCTGCTCAGTTCGTCTCAGTTTCCAGAGTGCTGGGGTCACAGGCAAGTGCCACACAGAGTTTAACACAGGACTGGAAGTGGAACCCAGGGCTCTGGGCTTGCGGGGTGAGCATGCCCCAAGCTGCTCTCCTGCTCCAGTCCCCAATGCACTTGTTTTAAAACTCATCAAATGCTGGGCAGTGGTGGCTCACGCCTTTAATCCCAGCACTTGGGAGGCAGAGGCAGGTGGATTTCTGAGTTCGAGGCCAACATAGTGAGTTCCAGGACAGCCAAGGCTACACAGAGAAACCCTGTCTGGAAAAACAAAACAAAACAACAACAAAAAAACAACAGCAACAAAAAAAACCCAACAAAACCCTCATTAAATGCAATCAAGATTGAAAAGCAAACATTTGAACATGTCTCCTTCCAGCTCCATCCACAGGACACGTTGCTTCCCTGTGTGAGCAAACATAGCTGCTCATACCAACACATGCATAACTTTGTATCACTTAGAACACACACTTATGACACATCTTTAAGTATGTGATGGCTCCAGACACAACTCTCACATCAAAAGAATATAGGAGATAGTTTATTCTGGAACCTAGTGGGAGTTAGCATGACCCGGGGAACATAGATTCAGGTTGCCTCAAATAACATGTTCCAACATGGAAAAAATGGTATGTGTTCATACTTAGAGAACAAGAGGCATAAATTTTATGTCAATGCATTCTTTTTAAAGGAAGTCTTTTTTCTTTAAAGAGTTTATTCATTTAATGTATATGAGTATGCTGTCATATGGTTACAGATGGTTGTGAGCCACCATGTGGTTGCTGGGATTTGAAATCAGGACCTTCAGAAGAGCAGTCAGTGCTCTTAACCGCTGAGCCATCTCTCCAGCCCATGTCAGGGCATTTTTAAAACACAACAGTGGAGGGCTGGTGAGGTGGCTCAGTGGGCAAAGGCACTTACTGCCAACCCTGACAAATTGAATTTGATCTCCAGGTCCTCTGGCCTCCACATATAGGGCCACATAGAGAAACACATATGCAGACAAAATAAATATGTACATTATAATAACATCACGTTGGGGAAAAGATCAGGTGGTCAGGGAACAGCAACACGGGGAATCGCTGCAGGAGAATTCGGGTGCTGTCTGACGACATTCTTGGCTCTTCAGTGGGCGGAAGCTGGCGGTCTGACTACTTTGGACATTCGGTCACTTGGCCTCCTGCTCTCTTGGCTTGCTCCTGACGTCCCACATCCTCTTCTCTTACTCTCTCCTCCTCCCCTCACAGTCTCGTCCAGTCTGCGGGCCATGGTCAGGCTGGCCCCTTCCCCATGCCTCTGGCTGAATTCTCCCTCATCTACAATAAACCTTCTCCCCAATCATACTAAGGATCATGTCAACCACACTGAGAACATGGGGGATCAGATCCTTGTTTTGGTCATTAATTCAGTGTCACAAAGTTCCAATCAGTCAGCCTCGCTAAATCTTTAACCTAGTTGTTCTTTTCTTCTGAGGACTTGGCTTCACATATTTACTATTATTATTTAGTTTTTGTTGCTATATACTACTCATACATAATAATTTGCTTCGTTATAAAGAGTTCATGTTTCTCCTTCTACCCATATAGTCTCCTGTCTTTTGGATATGCTTTGTGTGTGTGTTTATGTGTCTCTGTGCGTTTGTGTGTGTGTATGTCTCTCTGTGTGTGCGTCTGTCTGTACGTACCAATAAGGTTAATTAGGGTTACCTACAGGAAGGAGCATGGACAACTTGACAGTGGCTATATCACTGAAGAAACTATCTTTCTCTCCCCTAAAACCATTGTCTGCCTGTAGAACCTCAAGAGGGTGGGGGCGTTGTGAACCAGTTTCTCTTCCTCCCCTTCACTCTTCTCCACCTTCCCTCTCCTCCCCACCCCTTCTTCTCTCCCTCCTCTTTGCCTTCTCCTTCTCCTTTCTCCTTCTCCTCTTCCCCCTTCCTTCTTTCTCCCCCACCCCCCAAGACAGTTCCCTATAGACCAGTCTGGCCCCAATTTCACAATGTAGGTAAGAATGACTTTGAATTTGCAAACTCCTGCTTCCATCTCCAGATTGCTGGAATTACAGACATGGACTACTACTACACCTGGCTAGTGTCTGTCTTCCTTGATTCTCATACCATTTTTTAAAAAAAAGATTTATTTATGTAAGTACATTGTAGCTGTCTTCACACACTCCAGAAGAAGGAGTCAGATCTCATTACAGATGGTTGTGAGCCACCATGTGGTTGCTGGGATTTGAACTCAGGACCTTCGGAAGAGCAATCAGTGCTCTTAACAGCTGAGCCATCTCTCCAGCCCCTCCTCCTCTTTTATTGAGAAACATTTTTCATTCGTTTTTCTTCCCTGGTCTCCTCTCAATAGCTGTTCTCTGGCAGCATCTCTCTGTCTCTCTCTGAGCCCTCATTCTTTACCCACATGTTTACCTTTCCCTTGCCTGCTCAGAATTCTTTAGTGAGGTTGGTAGAGATGTGATACGAAAACATCTACGTCATTGAAAGTTCAGGACCGCGGACAGCAACATACCCGCCTTCCTCTTTCAACACTTTCTTGGCATTAACCACGCCCATGCTGTAAACAGTGCGCTGGGGAATTAAAAACGTGGGTGAGAGACCTGGCACAAACTCAGTGTGATAAGTGTTAATCCTGGCAGAATAAACAAACTTCTGTAGGAGAACCAAAGAACTCCAGAGAGACTGGTTCCTTCTAACATGACTGGGGGAAGTTGCATGCAGATGACCTCACCCAGGAGATAACCAGAACTCTCCAGGTATTTGCAACAAAAATCCCAAGTCTCATTTTACATAATTAACTTTTTTTAATAACAAATAACATTTCTCGTAGTGTATCATAGTTGGATTGGTTTCAAAAAATAAATAACAAAAATAAAGTTGAATATTGTCTAGGGGGCTGGAGAGATGGCTCAGTAGTTAAGAGCACTAACTGCTCTTCCAAAGGTCCTGAGTTCAAGTCCCAGCACCCACATGTTGGCTCACAACCATCCATAATGAGATCTGATGCCCTCTTCTGGAGTGTCTGAAGACAACTACAATGTACTTACATATAATAATAAATAAATTAAAAAAAAAAAGTCTAGAGGTGGCTTCGAGTGTGGTGCAGTGATAAACCATTTGCCTATTACACAGAAAGCCTTGGTTTGATTTCCAGAACCCCATAAAAAGGGGGAGCATGGCTGAGAGGTTGTGGCACACACGTTTAATCCCAGCACTCAGGATGCAGAGGCAGGCACATATCTGTTAGTTCGAGGCCAGCCTGGTCTACAGAGCGAGTTCCAGGACAGCCAGGGCTATACAGAGAAATCCTGTCTCAAAAAGAAAAGTGTATGTGTGTGGGGGGAGTGTGGGTCAGATATGGTAAACCAAGAGTTGACGTAATGATGTGGGGACACCAGAGTTACTAGAAACCCAAGGTCCTTGGGTCATTAGTGGGAAAGAATTTCACTGTTAGAATGGTAACTAAAACTTCAGCCATTGTGGCAGGACGATGATAGCACTGTAGGTCATAGAGCTTGCTATATAAGCATGAGAGCCTGAGTTCTAACCCCCTGTACCTGCATTTAAGAAGCCAGGCATGGAGCTTTTTCAGAAGACCCAGGGTCAGTCCCCAGAACCTATATCCAATGACACAACTGCCTGTAGCTCCAACTCCAGGGGGATGTGATACACACACACACACACACACACACAGAGAGAGAGAGAGAGAGAGAGAGAGAGAGAGAGAGAGAGAGAGAGAGAGAGAGAGACTGTTTAGATGTTGATTGTGAGCCACCATGTAGTTGCTGGGAATTGATCTCAAGACCTTTGGAAGAGCAGTCAGTGCTCTCAACCCACTGAGCCATCTCTTCCTCCCAGCCATTGCTTTTCTGCGTAGTGATATTAACACTGCTCTTTGAGAACTAGAACCTGTCTCTCTGTGTCTTTTCTAGTGGCCCAGAAAAGACACAGAGAGACAGGTTCTAGTTCTCAAGCTCAGGCTGGCTCACACTTACTATATAGCCAAGGAGAAGACTTGAACTTGAATTCTGTTCTTGCCAGGGAATTAAAAAACATACAGGTCCTGATGTTAGGAAAGCCATAGGTCTCTGATACTTTGTGATTTTCTTCATGTGCTACTTCCCAAAATTTCCACTCAGCCGCCATTGTTCCACATGGAGTCATCTTGAGCCATTTAGGATTTTTTTTTTTTTTTTCAGTACATGCCAGGCACTCTCCAACCCAGATCCCATCTGCCTTTTTCTCCAAATTCCAACTGTGTAGGGACTCCTCTCATGATCTGTTCTTGGTCATATATGGTTGCTTTTTCAGGAAAATAGCCTCTATCTTTCCAACCATCTCCTGTAAGAGATGACTCATGAGTTTCTCCACTTACTGATTTGCTCACTTATTTATTAAGTCATGGTCTGGCTATCATAGCCCAGGTTTGCCTCACACTGACAAAAGCACAGCAATCCTCATGCTTTCACATCCAAAGTTCTGGGATTACAGGTACATGCACCACAAGGCCTGGCGTTATCACTGTCTTTCTTTCTTTCTTTCTTTCTTTCTTTCTTTCTTTCTTTCTTTCTTTCTTTCTTTCCTTCCTTCCTTCCTTCCTTCCTTCCTTCCTTCTTCCTTCCTTCCTTTCTTTCCTTCCTTCCTTCCTTCCTTCCTTCCTTCCTTCCTTCCTTCCTTCTTTCTTTCTTTCTTTCTTTCTTTCTTTCTTTCTTTCTTTCTTTCTTTCTTTCTTTCTTTCTTCCTTTCTTTCTCCCACCCCCCTTTTTTTTTCTGAGACAGGGTCTTGTGTAGTCCAGATTATCCTCAGTTTCCCCACGTAACTAAGCATGAACTTGAACATTTGACTCTCCTGCCACCATGTCTAAGTGTGTGAATGTGTGTTTGCTCTGTGCTTCTGTCCACAGAGCTATGTCCCAGTCTGTTCCAGTCTGTTCTTAGGTGTAAGGAAAGCTGTTTTGGGGGCTGGAGAAGCAGTTCAGTGGGTAAGAATACTCGATGCTCTAACAGAAGGCACAAGTTCAGTTCCTGGCACTTATGTCAGATGTTTGACAAGTCACCTGTAACTCCAGCTCCTGGAGAATCTTCTGGACTCCAAAGACACTGCAGTCTTGTTTGCACAAATCCACAGACAGACACACAGATAATTAAAAGTTAAGTGTAAAATCAAAACCTTTAGAAAATTTGTTTTGGTCTAGGATGAGCATTCTAATGAGAGCAAAACTTAATCCTAGATGCTCTTTGGGCTCTAAGATGATTAAAACGAGACTCTACAGGCTACTTTATTCAGTTACTCTGCTTATAGGGTCTTGTTATGCTGCACTGGCTGACCTAGGTCTTCCTATCTTCCTGTTTGGACTTCTTGAGACTCCCAGCATGCATTGCTGGGCATGATTTCCTGCATTTAAACTTTGTATTGGCCGGCCAGTGGTGACTCATGCCTTTAATCCCAGCACTTGGGAGCAGAGGCAAGCAGATTTATGAGTTTGAGGCCAGCCTGGTCAACAGAGTGAGTTCCAGGACAGCCGGGGCTACACAGAGAAACCCTGTCTTGAAAAAACAAACAGCTAGGCAGTGGTGGCACATGCCTTTAATCCCGGCACTTGGGAGGCAGAAGCAGGCAGATTTCTGAGTTTGAGGCCAGCCCCATCTACAGAGTGAGTTCCAGGACAGCTAGGAATACACAGAGAAACCCTGTCTCGGAAAAAAGCAAAAAAACAAAAACAAAAACAAAACAAAACAAAACAAAAACAACTTTGTATTGGAGCCGGGTAGAGGCTCAGTGGATGAAGTTGCTTACTGTACAGGGTGAGGATGAGTTCAGATCCCCTGAGCAGGCGCGGGGGACTGCCTCTAATGACAACACTTAGGCAGTAGACACAGGGCATTCCTAGCGCTAGTTGGCTGTCTTGCTTTCCCGCTGGTGCACTAAAGCACCATAGCCAAGGCAATTAATAACAGAAAGGATTTATTTGGCTTAGGGCTCCAAGAAAATAGGAGCCCACAATGGCAGAGCAGAGGCAGCAAACTGGAGCAGCAGCTGAAGAGTTCAAGTCCCCGAATGCAGACAGGAAGTAAAGAAAGTCTGCTAGAAACGGCGCATGGCTTTTAAAATCTCAAAGCCCACTCCTCGTGGCTTGCTTCCACTGGCAAGGGCAAGCCTCTTAAACCATCCCAACCACCAACTCGAGACCAAGTATTCTGATGCGTGAGATACGGGGGCATCTCATTCAACCCACCACATTGGCTATACTGGCAGGAGTAGGCTCGCACACTCTACTCTGCAGGCCAGTATGAACTTTTTGTAAAAGTGTGGGATATAGTTCAAGACCTCAGATTTCAATTAAATATCTTATCCATTTTCATTGTGTGTATGAATTGCCAGCATGAGGTTGCCTTTATTTTTTATTTTTATTTTTTATTTTTGGTTTTTCGAGACAGGGGTTCTCTGTGTAGCCCTGGCTGTCCTGGAACTCACTCTGTAGACCAGGCTGGCCTCGAACTCAGAAATCCTCCTGCCTCTGCCTCCCAAGTGCTAGAATTAAAGGTGCGCACCGCTACCTGGTGAAGTTGCCTTTAGCTATCTTACAAAAAATCTATCATTCTATATAACCACAGGTCAAGACATGGACTTTGGGGGGGGGGTCGGAGACAGGGTCAGTAGCTCAAGCTAGCCTTAGATTTACTACATAGCCTTGAATTCTTTTCTTGCCATAGTTTTCTTCCTCTTCCTCCTTCTCCTCCTCTTGTTTCTTTTTGTTCTTTTTGAGTCAGGGTCACTCTATATAGCCCTGGCTGTCCTGGAACTCACTATGTAAACCAAAATGGCCTCAAATTCACAAAGATCTTCCTGCCTCTGCTTCCCAAGTGCTGAGATTAAAGATGGGCACCACCAGCCAGGTGGCGGTGGCTCACACCTTTAATCCCAGCACTCTGGGAGGCAGAGGCAGGTGGATTTCTGAGTTTGAGGCTAACAGGGTCTACAGAGTGAGTTCCAGGACAGCCAGGGCTACACAGAGAAACCCTGTCTGGAAAAAACCAACACCACCATGCCAGGTCAACCTTCTCTTCTCCAGAGCCTACTCCCAGAGTGCTAGGATTATACCTTGTGCCACCATGCCCATTTTGGGTGGCACAAAGGATCTTTTTCCCCCTTTGATTTTTTTTGAGACAGGGTGTCTCTGTATATTCCTGGCTGTCCTTGCTCACTCTGTAGACCAGGCTGGCCTTGAACTCAGAAATCTGCCTGCCTCTGCCTCCCAGAGTGCTGGGATTACAGGGTGAGCCACCACCGTCCGGCTTTACCTTGTCTTTAGATTGAACTAGACCTTCAACCCCACTCAAATATCCTCAGCCTCGGCTATCATATTAATTCAGAAGGGTCTAAGATGACAAGCACTATATCAAGGAGTCATCACCTGTAGGTTGGGCTTTGGGACACTCTTGTAGTGATCCAGTGACTGGGCCTCTTGAAGTTCCCAATCGACTGTGAGTGGGCAGGCAGGTATCATCAGCAGGTGTGGCAATAATCTTAATTTGGAGATTCCCTGTCCCAAACAGGAATTAAAATTTCGCGTCTTGTGTTTGGTCATACCTTTTGGGAGGCTCAAAGCAGATGAACCGTGTTCTGTGAATCCCTTAGAGCCAAGAATGGGGGTCAGTGGCAGAACACTCAGAGTTAGTCAGGGTTCTCTAAAGGAACAGAGCTGACAATGAATATATACTAAAAGGGCTAATGCTAGAGTGGCTCACAGGCTGAGGTCCAGCTAGTCCAAAATGGCTGTCATCTTTGGAAGGAAAGCCAAGAATCTGGTAGTTGTTCAATCCACAAGGCCAAATGTCTCAGCCAGTCTTAAATCTACGTTGGAATAGAAAATAAGTTCTAATGCCAGCTGCAGGGCAATATGGACACACACCAGTGAGACTGAGAGCAAGCTAAAAACAAAAACAAAAACAAAAGCCCCGTGAAAGTGTCTTTGTTTCACGTCTTTTGATGAGCTGCGGCCAGAAGCTGCAACGCAGATATAGAGTGGGTCTTCCCACCTCAAACGCTCCAATCAAGGAAATCCCTCACATGCCTGCCCAGAAGCTTGAGTTTTAGATGACTCCAGATAACCAGGATTAGCCTTCACAGTTGCTTAGCAACCTCAAGGCCCTGGGTTCAACATTTAGTACTATAAACCAAAAAAGGAACAAATTAGAGTCACTCCAGTCAGGGACGCCTAAAGCCACGATTGCTTTGAACACCTCTCCCCTCCTGTCCCGGGGCACCTGAGCAGTCAGGAGTTATTTTCAGCATGAGTAACACTGTTATAGAATCTGAAGTGAAAATCCCACAGGCTCATGTTTTGAATACGTATTCTTCAGCTGGTGACACTGTTTTAGGAGGTGGGGCTTTGCTGGCAGAAGTAGGTCATTAGGGGAAGACTTTTGAAAACGGTAGCCACCTGGAGACTCACACCTTAGACTCTGCGATGTGAACAGCATCAGCCAGTCAGCCACAGACGCCTGAGCTGTCCCACCATACTTTCCCCTGTCACAACAGACGGAAGCACTCTGAGCTTGTGAGCCAAAATCAGTCTATCTCCTTTTTTTTTTTTTCTTTTGTTTTTTTCAAGACAGGGTTTCTCTGTATAGCCTAGGCTGTCCTGGAACTCACTCTGTAGACCAGGCTGGCCCTGAACTCAGAAATCTGCCTGCCTCTGCCTCCCAAGTGCAGGGATTAAAGGTGTGCGCCACCACTGCCTGGCTAAGTCTTTCTTCTCCTAATTGATTCTGTCAGGTATTGTGATTTCATTGAAACAAAAGGTTACCAGGCTTCCATCTGAGTCTGTACTTGGCATCGCTAGGCTGCTAGGATAGAGCTAGGATGTCAACCCAGGCCTGTCCCGAGACAAGAAGGGAGGGCAAGACTGGCAGATGGCTCAGCAGTTAGAGATAACTGCTACTACGCACCTGATGGTTAGGTTTGATCATGATGGAAAGAGAACCAACTCCTGAAACTCATGCATGTCTTAGTACTCAAGTGCCAACCCCATTCCCAGATAAATGTAATTAAAAACAGGAGAGAGGTGGGGAGAGGGAGAGAAAGGGGAAACCCATGTTCTTTTCAGTGGATGCACCAATATTTCTAGACTACTTAAACAAGATCGCTGCTTTCTTGAGCCAAAAGTAGTATTTGGTATCCAAACACGAGGACATAAAGATGCAAAACCAAGCTGGGCAGTGGATGGTTGTGGCACATGCCTGTAATCCCAGCACTTGGGAGGCAGAGGCAGGCAGATTTCTGAGTTCGAGGCCAACCTGGTCTACAGAGTAAGTTCCAGGACAGCCAGGGCTACACAGAGAAACCCTGTCTTGGAAAAGAAAAAAAAAAGTAAAAGATGCAAAACAAATGTTAATAGGCAAATCAGTGAGAGGAGAGAAGAGAAATTCATCTCTGTGAGAGGAGGAGGGGAGAGAGAGAGAAGAAGAAGAGGAGGAGGAGGAGGGAAAAGGAGAGAGAGAGAGAGAGAGAGAGAGAGAGAGAGAGAGAGAATCATCCGTATATGAAGGCCTGTTAGTCCCTAGCTCCCTCAGCCAGCCTTAAGAGGACAGGGTACTTACCAGGTCACTCCTCTCAGTGTTAAAGAGGAAAGCACGTTTTCTCGTGTTTTTTTTTTTTTTTTTTCTTCTCAAGGACGTGCAGCAAAGTGAAGATGACTTTCTCAGCTTGCTGCTGATTAGGTGACAGAGCAAGCAACCTAAAGCATTCTTCCTCTTAGAAGGCTCTGAATCCCTGCCCTGCAGCCACTGCAGGAGAGGGGGTGGGGGGGGGCAGGATGGTGGGGGTGTAAACACTACTAGAATCAGAATTTAATGAAGGAACAAATCTCACCAGGAGTCAAACACCATTGTATTTTTTGGTTTTGTTTTGTTTTGTTTTTTAATAAAAGAGACATCATGGACAAAGGCTCCCCAATCAGAGGCTTCCCTCTGGGTTCTCTAAATCCATTTCTCAAACTGTTAAAAACACCATTAAAATAAACCTGCCATCTTGTGAGGACGGGAGGAAGGTTACTCTCCTTCTGTCACCATCTGCAGGACTAGCTCAGCTCCAGGCTTTCTTAAGATGCACACCCCCACTTCCACCCCCAGCCTGTTCCTTATTACATATCGGAGTGGGGTTGATCCTAGTTTCTTTCTCTAAGTTAGGAAGATTCAGTCACAATGAGCGTCTGAAGTACATCAAGGAGACACTTTTGGGATGGCTTCATGGTGCATTTTATTGCAATTTAACATTTCCTAATAATTTTGGACAGTGTGCTTGGTCCTTTTGTGTCTTCTGTAAGGACTTCAGATTAGGTCAACTTAAATCACCATCTAAGAGAGGGGAGTTTAGTCTTGCCGGGTGGCTGGAATTGGGGGCTGGGTCACGCTGTAGCTGTGATTAGGACTCAGTGTGTGGTGGGCTAAGAGGACAGTCCATGATTCACATCAGGGCTTAGTCTCTGCTGGAAACAGGTTTCAACCTGAGGCAGAGGCTGGGATTTGATCAGGGGTTGAGATCAGGGAAGGATAGGGTTCTGTCCCAGAAAGGAAAGTGTGGAAAGAGTGGTTAGGCATTCACATGCACTATGGTATGGGGGTGGGGCAGGGGCGGGTGCTTTCAGAACTGAGGAGTGAGCAGATGGGCACCATGGAACTAAGAGGTCACAGCAGAGTCAGCAAACCCCACAATGGCTGAAAGGAAAGGGACCGATGACACGGAGGGTTTGTGGCTGGGAAACAAGTGGACCTTTCTTACCAGTGGACAGCTGTCTGACAAGATCCTTATTGAAGGACTTTGAGCACCATTGGAGGACTTTCGGCAGCAGGATGATGAAGGGGCTTAAGAAGGGGGAAGTATAGGGGGTTAGGTGAGTATGGCTAGGCGTCGTGGGGGAAGGTGTCCAGGCGGGCCCTTGCCTGGGCACCTCTGCCCCTGAGGGAACACACACCCCCAGACATGGTATAGAATAGAGTTTATTCAGAATAGGGGATGGGAGTTAGTGGTAGAGAGAGAGAGGTAGAGAGAGGGGGAGAGAGAGAGAGAGAGAGAGAGAGAGAGAGAGAGAGAGAGAGAATAGAGAGAGTGGAGGCCGGCCATGACCACGTGGGGGGGGGGAGAGCCCCAGGGGCAGAGAGGTGAGAGAGTGTGGGAGAGCAGAGAGCAAAGAGAAAGAGGAGGAGCAAGTAGCCCCTCTTATAGTGGGCCAGATCTCTGGGGCAGGGCATACCTGGCTATTGCCAGGTAGGTGTGGGGTGGAGCTTAGACAAAACCCCAACACTTATAGTTACATATATGTATACCCTGTGACTCAGCACTTCTAGTCTGGTAAAGACCAGACAATGCTACACCCCACAACATGGGTAGGCTATGGAAACAGACAGTAGAAGGACACTGTGTATCTCATTTGTATGTTACCCCAAAGTGGTGACTGTCCATCTCTGGTGCTAGGAATCAGATAAGAGCTACCTTCAGAGAGGAGTAGGGGCCCAGAGAGGCGAGGGAAGAACTATATCCAGAGAGAACTGTATCCAGCACAGCTGTATTTTGATCTGGATGTCTGTTACACAAGTAGGACAAATATATAAATTCACCGGACTGAGAGCAGGAGAGGTGGCTTACTCCTACACTCTTAGCACTTGAATGACTGAGGCAGGAGGATTGCTTTAAGTTTGAGATACATATGGGTTCCAGGCAAGTCTGGACTGTACAGAGTGACACCTTGCCTCATAACAACAACAGCAACAAGGGACACAGAGCTGGTTGGATGCCAAGGCTCACAACCTGCGTTCAGTACCTTGGGCCCACATGGCAGAGAGATAGCCAACCTTCAAAGGTTGTCCCCTGACCTCCTCCATACAAGTGCTGAGGCACATGAGTGTATGTAAGCACACACACACACACACACACACACACACACACACCCCAAGCAAATAAATGTAAAAATAAAAACAATGATAACACAATTCATTGAGTCAAATTTCATTATTGTGCACTTTTTTTTAAAGATTTATTTATAGCCAGGCGGTGGTGGCGCACGCCTGTAATCCCAGCACTCTGGGAGGCAGAGGCAGGCGGATTTCTGAGTTCGAGGCCAGCCTGGTCTACAGAGTGAGTTCCAGGACAGCCAGTGCTACACAGAGAAAACCAAAAAAAAAAAAAAAAAAAAAATTATTTATTATTATATGTGAGTATACTGTAGCTGTCTTCAGACACACCAGAAAAAGGGCATCAGTTCTCTTTGCGGATAGTTGTGAGCCACCATGTAGGTGCTGGGACTTAAACTCCAGACCTTTGGAAGAGCGATCAGTGCTCTAACACACTGAGCCATCTCTCCAGCTGCCTTGTGCACTTCTTTTGAGACAAGGTTATGCTCATTTTTGTTTTAACAAATAAGTTATATTTCAAGGAAAAAAACAGCAGAGTATGGTAAAACAACACAGAATGTGTGCTAAATAGATACAGTGATAAAATGTTATCATTAAAAATAAATTTTTGACCCCCCCCTTTTTTTTGGTCCAGTTAAAGATAGGTTGGTAAGTTCCTTCTGGAAGCTGGGTCTAGGGAACAGTGGGTTTGTGGAGGTGTGTGTGTGTCCCTTGAAGTGACACACTGGGGACACAATGTAAAAAGCCACAGATCGGAGAAGCCCCGTGCTTGGACGTAAGCGCTCTGTGTTAGTAGCCAATACAGTAGGCATACTAACTGGCATGCAATATCACTCAGAAGGTGGAGTACAAATTATTCACTGGTAATTATAAACCACTGAAGCTTTTAATAATATTCTTTCAACTTATTTGAATTTATAATGCATGCACTTGGTTGAAAACAAATTAAACCTTATAAAAGAGGATACAGAGAGAAGTCCATTTTTTTCCCGTCCTTCCCTGCAAACAACAGTCCCCCAGACTTCCTCTCTAGAGGCAAGCACTGCCGTCAGCTTCTTAAATATCTTTCCAGAGGTAATCTATACATATTCATGAATGATTTCCTTGAAGAAAATCAGAGCAGACTCAAGGTCTGCCTATAATGTTGCTTGAATACCAAATGCTTTCATGATAAAAATAATACACACGCTTTGAAAAAAAATGGTATAAAAGTGTTCGTGGGCCACCATCCACCCTCGGTTTCTGAGTTAACGGTTTCATACCATACACAGCCTTTCCTGACAATCTCATGCACACGTAATAGACATGTGCTAAATAAACACAGTAATACAGGCTTACTAGGAATAGTAAATTTGCCATTGGAATTGTTTTCGCCCACAATATATCCGAGCTATTTTCCCCCCATCAATTATACATAACTCCTCTTACCCTCCTTAGCAGCTACATAGCATTAACTGCTTTCTAGTAGGAGGGATCTGATAAAGGGCTGCACTTGGGAGTGTCCCACCTGAAAGTCTGTCACTGGTCCCAGAAGGAAAGTTGGGAGCCGCGATGGGACCCACCTGGGTCTCAGTTTCTCGTCTGCAAAATGGAGACAATGACAGCCCTCCCTGTCTCATGAGATTGTCATGACGATGATATAGAGACAGGGGATTGGGTGAGCAAGAGCTTGGAAGCCTGGCAAAGGCTGTTCCAGGAGGGGAGAGGAGGGGAGGGGAGGGAGGGGAGGGGCGGGAGCCCCAGGCTTTGCAGTCTGGCATGCTGCACTGGCAAGGGCTTCTCCTGCCCTCCTTTGCCCAGTGAGCCATTTGCGTTAGCTTAGTGATTACAACCCTTTACTGAGTTATCTGTCAGGCATTTTGTTAGTTTCTGTTGAACTTCGGTTTTACAACTTAGACAGTCCAGGTTGGCCTGGAACTCTTGATTCTCCTGCCTCTGCTTCCTGAGTGCTTATGCTCCCATTTCTTTGTTTATTGTCTGTCTGTCTGTCTCCTCCCCCTTCTTCTCCATAAATGTACACACACACACACACAATCCTCCTCCTGACAACTCTACAAAAAAAAAAAAAAAAAAAAGACACTCATGGCAACGGAAGAGGTTGACACAGTTGGTAAGTGACAGTCTCACTTTTGGGTCACCCCAAAATCTGTGCTAGGGTCTTTTGTTTGTTTGTTTGCCATGATTCATTATATGGCTGTGCTCTGTCTTAGCAGGACAGCAGAGGGGTTCACACTGGAGACATTGCTCTCTCCACCGGCACTAAGCCCTACAAAGCATCTGATGACAAACCGAGTCATGTCTGACACACTTCTGTTCCTGTTCTCCTATACTAAATAAGGTCAAAGGTGGATGTGACGGTGCATGCCTGTAATCCTAGCACTTGGGAGGAAGTGGCAGGAAAACTACAAACTCGGGGCTAGCCTGGGTTATATGAGACATGTTTCGATAAGTAAGTAAGTAAATAAATAAATAATCATCAAAATCCTTATCCTTATGCTCGCCCAGGAGTTTCTTTTCTATGTAATTTATTTTTATTTTGTGTTTATTGGTGTTCTGCCTGCATATATGCCTATGTGAGGTTGTCAGAAGCTGCCGTGTGGCTGTTCGGAATTGAACTTCAATCTTCAGGAAGATCATCTCTCCGTTTCCTCAAGTGAAAGTTATTTATGGGCTATAGCATGTCTCACTTCAAAGCCCAGCATCTCAGAACGTGATCTTGTTTAAAACCACAGGCAATGAAGTTGTAATGAGATATGGTAAAATCAGAGGAGGGTATAAGGCTCAGTTGGTACAGTTACTTGCTTGCTGTGGCTTAGGACCTTGGATTCAATTCATAATACAAAAATAAGAAAAGAAAGAAAAGAAGAAGTATGGGGGGGGGAATAAGTGGAGAAAAAAATGATACTAATAGGCTGAACTTGGTAGGACTTGCCTGTAATTCTAGCAATCAGGAGGTGGAGGCAGGAAGATCAAGAGTTCAAAGACAGCCTCAGCTGCAAAGTGAGTTTGAAGCGACCCTGTCTCAAAAATGGGCCGGAGAGATGGCTTAGCAGTTAGGAGCACCGACTACTCTTCCAGAGGTCCTGAGTTCAATTCCCAGCCACCACGTGGTGGCTCACAACCATCTGTAATGAGATCCAATGCCCTCTTCTGGTGGGTCTGAAGGGAGCAATGGTGGTGTACTCATATGCATAACATAAATAAATTTTTTAAAATGTACTTCCAAAGGAAGACAAACAAATAGTGTCATCTTACTGGAGCAAGGTAGGCTGGACCTGAGGTACATCCTTAGCAGAAAGCCTTGTGGAATCAAACGGAGCCTGCCACAGATTTCCAGAGTAGTAACTACAGTTACATAGCCATAAGCAAGGGAATGTGGAGGGTGGCCAGCACACCACGGGGAACTGGTAAAAGCAGAGGAGAATCCCACTACAGGTTTCAGAGATTTTAGACTTCTGGACCTTGGGACTTAGGCAATGCATTTCTGTTGTTTTAAGCACCCAGCTTGTGGTATTTGTTATGACAGCCCTAGAAACAAACATCAAGGCTCAACCACTAAACCCAAGCCTACAAATCTTACCCCAAGCTGCACCAGAGGCCTTCTTTCTCTGTCCCATTTCTCTTTCTTTAATAGGTTGCTGGTATCCTTAGCCATTTGCTTGCTCAACACACGGACAATCACACCCATGACATCCCCCCCAACCCCCCTCATGGCAGGCAGCACACAGTCTGTTTATTTCCCAACATGCTCTGCTCAGGGCCAGTCAGGTCCCCTGCCCCCTGCCTCTTCCTGGCTCTGGGCCAGCCCAGTTCCTCTGGGGAGACAGTAGATTGAAGCCCCCTTCTGGGTTGCCAAGGCGACAGTGCCGACTGAGTGCCCTCGAGCCAAGCAGCTGTGGCTGCAGGGAAGCAAGGGGCCAGGGAGGAGGATGGGGAAGGACCCTAGAAGAAACCCCCAAAGTGGCACTGATGGAAGCCCAAAAGGAGAAGGCTCAGTCTCACTAGTGCTAAAAAAACAATGAGCAGGGCCGACCAGGGACCGCCTTGGGAGACGCTTTGAGGAGCACAGCTCTCCAGGCCTTTGCATCCAAATCCTGATGGAGCCTTCGCTTTGACTCACAAAAGATCAAAAGATGACACGATTCGGGCAAATGAAGACTGATGCCCTGCACTCCATGAAAGTCTTTGCCATAAAATTCAGTGAGGTGCACAGTGATTGGAGGGGAAAATGCAAATTTCTCATTCATACTAAGCCTGAGCAGTGCCCGCTCTGTATATAGGGAAATACTCTCCGACTTGGCTACCGATAGCCCTCAGGCAGCAGATGGCTCTGCCTTCCCCAGCAACCATCACCTCAGAAGTGGGCTTCTCCACTCGGAGACTGCAATGCTCCAAGGCACTTCTCTTCAGTCTGCTGGGTTAGGCAGGGCCTCAGGGAGGGATGGAACTCATTCCTAAATCAGCGGGTTTGTCCCTGTTGCCCTGGCCACAGATCAGCACAAGGATGGTTTATACTCAATGTTAGTCAACAGAGAGTCGTGCTAGACTTTGCTCGGGTCACTGAGACAGATTCACGTCCCTCTTCTGGGCCAGCAGCTGCAGTCACAATCTTGTCATCTATGAAGTCAAACATGATGTCAACATATGGAGGGAGACTGGCAATGGTCAGCATTCACCCCTCGACTATACAACTGTACTAGTCAATAAGCTGTGTTTCAAGAAGTGGTTCATGCTACTTCCCACCAAGGGGTTCAAGAAAAGACACATCAGGGAGATGTGGCTGGAGAGATGGCTCAGCACTTGAGAGCACCAATTGCTCTTCCAGAGGTCCTGAGTTCAAATCCCATCAACCACACGGTGGCTCACAACCATCTGTGACGGGATCTGATGCCATCTTCTGGACTTCTGTAATGTTTGAAGATAGTTACAGTGTACTTACATTTAATGAATAAACAAATCTTAAAAAAAAAAAAAAGACACATCAGACAGCTGGCAAGATGGCTCAAGGGTAAAGGTCATTGCCACCATGGCTTACCATTGAAGTTAGACCCTTTGAAATTATGTGATGGAGAGAGCAGATGCCAACAAGTTGCCCTGTGACACAGCATGGCTGTGTACACACACACACACAGGCACATACACACACACACACACACACACACACACATGCAGAAACAGTATTTTTAAGGCTACTAAGAAACCCGAAAGAAAAAAATAGAAAGATATATTAGGATAATTTTAGCTTGCTATGAGGACACAAATCTGCATCCCACTGCTTAGAAAGCTAAATTGAAAGAATTTCAAACGCAAGGCTAGCTTGGGCTGTAGAAGGAAATCTTGTCTCAAAATATCAAACAGAAAGACATAGAACCTTCTAATTCTATAACTCTCTCCTGAGATTAACCAATTCTCTCGATGCTTATTTAAAATGCGCTAAGAGTTGGGTAGTGGTGGCACACACCTGTAATCCCAGCGCTCTGGGAGGCAGAGGCAGGCGGATTTCTGAGTTCCAGGCCAGCCTGGTCTACTGAGTGAGTTCCAGGACAGCCAGGGCTACACAGACAAACCCTGTCTCAGAAAGGAAAAAAAAAAAAAAAAAAAAAAAAGGATTGTATTTACTGCTGAAATTCTGTGATTTAAATAAACATTAATTAAACTTCAAAATTGCAAACACAAGAAGAACCAATTTCTGGGCATATGAAAACTGAACTGTTTTTTGAAAAGCTTGGTAAAAATGTTCACATTTTCTTTGGCATTAGATATGGTTAAATACATCATTGAAAATTAGACAGGAATCACTGTTTAAACAGTAAAAACTGAAACAAAAAGCCGGGCCTGGTGATACAGATGTGCAATCTCTTTTAAAAGTTAAAGGGCAGTCTGGGCTACAGAGTGAGTTCACAGCCAGTCCAGGGAGTTTAGTGAAAGCCATTATCAAAACAGAAAGAAGGATGGAAAAGCAGCTGTAGGGTAGAGTTCTTGTATGTGTGAGGCCTTGGATTCAATTCCCAGGGCAAAAAAGAGCTAGATGGATGGATGGATATCCAGGATGGACAGACAGACAGATAGATAGATAGATAGATGATAAGAGATGGAGGGAGGAAGGAGGGAGGGAGGAAGGAAGAAAGGAAGAAAAAGAAAGAGAAGCAAAATTTAACAAGAAAACCAAGTCATGGGCCTGTCTGCAGTCCCTCTAGATGCTGAGGCAGGAGGATCAGTTGAGAGTAGGTGTTAAAGACCAGCCTGGTTAACATAGTGAGATCTGACCTGAAAACATGGATGGGTTTTATATTTAGTGTTGGGTTT
Source organism: Apodemus sylvaticus (assembly GCF_947179515.1). Classification (NCBI taxonomy): domain Eukaryota; kingdom Metazoa; phylum Chordata; class Mammalia; order Rodentia; family Muridae; genus Apodemus; species Apodemus sylvaticus. The sequence continues at coordinate 57,576,122 of NC_067474.1, read as the reverse complement.
TCAGAGTCCTTTATGCTCTAAAGGAACAATGGTATGTGGCTGTCATCCCAGCATTAGGGAAGTAGAGGCAGGAAGGTCAGGAGTTCAAGGGCAGCCTTGCCACCAGGTAAGTTTGAGATCTACTTGGAATATATGAGAATCTGTCTCAAAATAAACAACAAACAAAAAACAAAATGAAACAAGAAATAAACAAACAAAGCACAGTACTGGAAGTAACTAGTAGGCGATGCACATTTATATACTGAGTGAGAAATAAATTTGTTTATTTATTTAAAGATTTATTTATCATATGTAAGTACAGTGTAGCTGTCTTCAGACACCAGAAGAAGGTGTCAGATCTCTTTACGGATGGTTGTGAGCCACCACATGGGTGCTGGGATTTGAACTCATGACCTTCGGAAGAGCAGTGGGTACTCTTATCCACTGAGCCATCTCTCCAGCCCCCTGAGTGAGAAATAAAATAAATGAAATAGCATAAGTTGTCTCCCAAGAATACAGAGAGTTTGCTCCATGGTTAAGAATACTTGCTCTCTCAGAGGACCCAAGTTCAATCCCAGCATTCACATGGCAGCTCATAATGATCTGATCTGTAATGCCAGTCCCAGGGAATCTGATGCTTTCTTCTGACCTCTGTGGTCACTAGGTATGCATGTGGTGCACACATACATATAGGTAAATATTTACACACACAAAATAAGAAGTCTACCTACCCTGGATTCACATTGCTATAAGACAGCTAACCCCAACCCTATGGGCGATGCACTGCTAATACTCACCTGTTTTAGTCATTCTAGGTAAGAAGGTTCCGAAGGGAAAAAATTGTTTTTTCTTTCTTTCTTTCTTTCTTTCTTTCTTTTTTTTTTTTTTTTCGAGACAGGGTTTCTCTGTATAGCCCTGGCTGTCCTGGAACTCTCTGTAGACCAGGCTGACCTCGAACTCAGAAATCCGCCTGCCTCTGCCTCCCAGAGTACTGGGATTACAGGCGTGCACCACCACTGCCCAGCAGTTTTTTCTTTTGAGATGTGGTCTCATAGACCAGGCTGTCCTGGACTCACAGTGAACTGCCTGCCTCTGCCCCCTGAATGCTGGGATGCACCACCACGTCCCGGTTAAACCAGCCATCTTGAGCCCACCCAAGTTTTCAGATGGATCCAGCCCTAGCTGCTCTTCTGAGTTTGGACTACAGCAAGAGCCCTGCCTGAGAAATAAACTTGTTTAAGTCTCTAAGGGGTTAGAGGGGTTTGCTGTGCAACGGATAACCCATCTTTTCTGAATAAAAGAAGGCACTTACAAGGAAAGGAAGTGCCCTCTCCTGTCAAAGACTATGAAGAGATCATGGAAGACGAGACCTGAGAAAAGGCCATTACACTTAGCAATTGAGAAGTCACCACTGTCTTTCACTAGGGCAGAGAGGAAATTGGAAATGTTTGTAGAGAAAGTGAACAGTGGGAAATTGGTGACTTTTTTTTCTTTCTTTTGAAACAGATTAACATTTCCAGATGATCCTTCCCTGAGTCAATTATCTTGCTGGAGATTGCAAAATGCTGATTTTTCTAATTCTATCAATTCTACTACACAAGTTAGCTGATGTTCTTTTGTAAAGAAGGTTTTCTCCTCATGGACAGGGAAGAATCTAATTTATCCCTCAATGGTAGGCTAAATGCTTCCTTCTTTCTCTTTAATGGCCCAGTTCCTGACAAAGGAGCTGGTATCACAGTATTTTATTTTATTTTTTTTTAAAGTTTTCAGACACTCTCATTATATAGCCTTGGTTATCCTAGAACTTGCTATTTGGACCAGGCTAGCCTTATACTCACAGATAGCCACTTCCCTCTGCCTCCTGAGTGCTGGGATTAAAGACTAAGATTTCACACTCTGTGTTATCATAGTATTTTTTGGTGCTGGTAAATGCTTTTCTCCCCCTTTCTAAGTCTCTTTCTCTTTCTCTCTGAGTCCCATTATGACTCATGTAGCAAGCACATCTATTCAATATATTACAATCAATTATACATCAAATTGCTCTTTAGAAGAAGTAGTGAGGATAGGATTAAGGATATAATAAGGGCTGGAGAGGTGGCTCAGCGGTTAAGAGCACTGACTGATCTTCCAGAGGTCCTGAGTTCAATTCCCAGCAACCACATGGTGTCTCACAACCATCTGTAATGTGATCTGATGCCCTCTTCTGGTGTGTCTGAAGACAGCTACAGTGTACTTATATACATACAATAAGTAAATAAATCTTTAAGAAAAAAAAAAGAAATATTTTTTTTTAAAAAAAGGGATGTGATTCCTAGAAGGATGTGGTGGTTAAGGAGGCATACACGCATGGCTGGGGTGTGGCTCAGCTGTAGAGTGCCCATCTAGTATGCCTATAGCCCTGGGTTTGATCTCCAGCTCTTGGAAGGTTGAGGAAGAGGAGTTCGAGGTTATCTTTGCCTTCATATTGATAGTTTGAGTTCAGCTTGAGCTATCTGCAAGCTTTTCCCGGGACAAACAAACAAAAAGACTAAATGAACATGCAAGCCCACATCCAACAGGAAATGAAAAAATAAAAATTAAGCTGATGTGGTGGCTCATACCTGTAACCCTGGGGGTGGGCATGGGGGAAGATGACATAGCCTCCTACTGTATTTATGATCCAAAGAATTTTTATCACAGCTCCTGAGATAGTGTGTGAAGACATCATGGCAATGCTTTTGGGGTCTCTTTTAACAGGAGTTTCCCTGGCCTACATGGGATTCACTATGTAGAGCAAGCTGGCCTTGAACTTGGAGTGATCTTCCTGCTTCTGAGTACTGGAATCATAGGCCTGTGTTATCTCATCAGTTCTGGTTTGGGTTGTGGAGAGTTGGAGGCAGTTTGGGCCTACATTATGGAACAGTCAGAGTATTCCACACAGTATTGCTGGCAGCACAATAGAGCTTGCTTACTTGTCTATTCTTTTGATAAGGTCTCATAGAGCCCCAGCTGACCTCGAAGTATCTTATGCAGCCAAGGCTGGCCATGAACTCCTGATTTCTCTGCCTTTACCTCTCAAGTACTAGAATTATCTGTGCCACCTTGACAGGCTAACTGAGCACAGTTTAAAAAGATGTTCCTGCTGGTGTGCTACAGTGACTCTTCCTCCCTTAACAAATGGAGGGCTGGAGAGATGGCTCTGATCAGGTTCAATTTCCAGTGCCCATATGGTGACTCACAAGTGTCTATCACTGTAGTCCTATAGGATCCAATGCCCTCCTCTGGTGTGCAGATGTGCATGCAGACGAAACATTTATATACATAGAATAAATATTAAAAAGGAAAGAGAGAAAACATGTGGGGGCTATCCAGATGGCTCATTGCACAAGGGTGCTTGTTACCAACTCTGAAGACCTGAGTTCAGTTTTTGGGACTGATACTGTGGAAGGAGACAGGTGACTCTCACAAAGTGTCCTCTGATGTTAAGGCACATACTACTCTCTCTCTCTCTCTCTCTCTCTCTCTCTCTCACACACACACACACACACACTAGATAGATAGATAGATAGATAGATAGATAGATAGATAGATAGCATACTTTAGTGAGGAAGAAGAAATAAGAAGGAAACTGGTATGATTCTGTTGAGGTCTGGTCTTTGCTATGTATGGTGATGCCCCAAGGACTGCTGAGAGGAAAGAATCCGCACGTACAATGTGACTTTGCACCTTAATTTAAAACAATAAATAAAGATGCTAGCAGCCAACAGCTGGCCAGAAGAGACATAGATGGGGTTTGGGGTTCCTGGGCTTAGGGTCTGAGGAGAACCAGGAGGAGAGGAGAGAGAAGGTAGAGAGAACAGAAGATGCCACGGGATAAGAATTTTCAGAACATGGCCATGAGGGCTGGCCAATTGGAGTGAAGAGCAGCCCAGATGGAACACAGCAAGTTATAATTCATAGCTGTTGGTTGGAAAGGAGACATAATAGCATAAAGGGTAGATATCGTCCCAACTCTAGTGCTGACTAAGGCTTATTTTAATAATTAAAGTTGTTCCCAGCATTTGGGAAGCAGAGGCAGGAGGATTTCTGAGGCTAGCCTGGTCTACAGAGTAAGTCCCAGGACAGTCAGGGCTATACAGAGAAACTCTGTCTCAAAAAACCAAATTAATTAATTAATTAAATTAAAAAATAAAATTAAATTAAAGTTGTGTGTTTTTTATCTGGGATTGAATGATCAAAGATGAATAATTTCCATGACACAATTCTGTTTATCTAAGTAGAAGATACATGTATTTACAAAAATAATATATATTACACAAACATCTACAAGCCTGAATGATGGCCTTTGGGGGGAGGGGGGAAGGAGTAAAATTGGAGAAGGCCTGTGTGTGTGTGTGTGTGTGTGTGTGTGTGTGGTGAGACTGGAGAAGCCAGGTGTGGTGTGCAGGATAGTAATCTTAGCACTTAGGAGGTGGAGGCAGGAAGATCATGGTTATCTTCAGCTACATAATGAGTTTGAGTTTGAGGCCAGTCTGGATTACAGGAGACCGTCAAAAAAAAATTTAGGGGGCCATGGTGAGTAATGAGAAAAAGGGAACAGTAATAAACAAACCAAACAAGAGTGACTTTCAGATGAGAAATAAGAAAAGTCAATTTCCTGATTTTAAGTGAAAATAAGTGAATGACTAGATAAATAAATGTCCACAGTTTTTATGGAAAGTAAAACCATTAAAAAAAAATGAGGCCGGGCGGTGGTGGCACACGCCTTTAATCCCAGCACTTGGGAGGCAGAGGCAGGCAGATTCCTGAGTTCAAGGCCAGTCAGGGCTACAGAGAAACCCAGTCTTAAAAAAAAAAATTAAGGCAAGCCAGATGTGATAGTGCCCATCATTAATCCCATCACTTGGGAAGTGGAGACAGGGGGACCAGAAGTTTGACAGCCAGACTGGACTACATGAGGCCTTGTGTTAAAAAACAAAACAAAACAAACCACAACAACAAATATTGGGGTAGCAGTCATAATTAAGGAGAGAGTCTAGTCTAAGGAAATGGGACTGGGGAGATAGCTCAGTGGGAAAACACTTGTCTAGTACAAAGACACGGGGATTTTATCTCCAATACCATTCAGAAAGGAAAAGGATATAAAGCAAGGGGCTCACATGCATGGATTTCACAACAATAAGGAAAAATGGTCACCAATCTCAAGTAAATCAGAGTCGTCTCTGTTGAACTCCGAATGTGTTTGTGATATGTTGATGAACAAGAGATACCATGCAGTATCGATGCTCAAACTTGGTCATCTCCTTGCCAGGCATGGTGGCACACGGATCTGTAATTCTCAAATTTAGAGACAACGGCAGAAGCTTCGAGCATTCAAGGCCAGCCTGGCATATGAGACCCTTGCTTAAAAAAAAAAATCAAACAACTAGCAAAAATCCTAAGCCTCTAAATTAAAACCACCAGCAACTACAACAACAACAACAACAGCAACAGTGACAAACCTCATCTCCTGCTTCAGCCTCTTCATTCTATTCATTAGGCATGGCTGGTCTACTGTGTCGCCAGGAACAGTGATAGTTTCCTTTGAGCTCAGTTTTTCCTGAGTTCTTTCGCTAGCAAATGACAAAAAGCATTATTCTGTAATACTTGTGTGACTCTAAGCCAACCACCCCAGTCCTTGTGCCTTAGAGGGTAACAAATAACTGAAGGGACTCACCCCAGAGTCACCACTGGCTGCTCCTCCTGCTCTCTGCTCTGCCCTGCACTCCCGACTGCTGGGATGCTGTAACCTTCACTTTGTTGCTCAAGTCAAAAGCATTCATTGTTCTCAGCCAGGTGGTGGTGGTGTGTGTATTAATCTCTGTGCTGGGGAGGCAGAGGCAGGCAGATCCCTGCCAGTTTGAGGGCAACCAAGTCTGTTGTCTGGAACATCTGGACCATCATAGTGAGACCGTGTCTCAAACGCAAACAAAAAATATTCATTATTCTCAACTTTCTTTTACTTCAACACTGTGCCCGTTTTTTTAAAACATTATTATTATTATTATTATTATTATTATTATTATTATTTTGGCTTTTTTGGGATTACAGGCATGTGCCACTACCGCCCGGCTAAAACATATTTTTATTTTACTTTATCCATATGGTTTTGCTTACATGTATGTCTGTGTAACACATGTGTGCCTGGTGCCTGCGCAGGTGACTGGGGCTGAAGTTGAGGTTGTCTGTGAGCTGCCATGGGAGTGCTGCAGATTGAACCCAGGTCTTCTAAGAGAGCGGACAGTATCAAGTATGATGGCTTAGCAGATAGATATCTGCCACCAACCACAACCACTTGAGACTCCACATGATAGGAGAAAACTGACCCCCGTGAGTCATCCCCTGGCCTACACACACACACACACACACACACACACACACACACACACACACACACACAAGTATGCATACACTGGGCGGAGGAGGCACACGCCTGTAATCCCAGCACTTGGGAGGTAGAGGCAGGCAGATTTCTAAGTTCGAGGGCAGCCTGGTCTACAGAGTGAGTTCCAGCACAGCCAGGGCTACACAGAGAAACCCTGTCTCAAAAAAACCAAATCCAAAAGAAAAAAGAAAAAGAAAAGAAAAAGGAAAAAAAGGTATGCATACACATAGAGAAGGAACTAAAGAAAGAAGGAAGGGATGAAAGAAGGAAGGAAGAAAGAGGACACAGTGCTCATGATCATGGAGCCACCTCTCTGCCCCAGCTGCCATTGGCTCTGCCCTTTATTGGCTCTCTATCCCTATCACTGTGCCTTAGTTTGGGTCTTTCTCACCCTTCGCCTAAGAGCTTTGTAGCCTGTTTTCTTTCGTCGTGCTTTCTTCCAACCCACCTTCTATGGAGCAGCCAGAGTGTTTCCAAAGTATGTCCTAATCTCGGTGTTTCCTCAGTGACTCCAATGAGCCCCTTCACTTACTGCATGAGCAGCTCTGATGGCCCTCAGCATGGCATTCAAGACTGTATATTCTAGGCTTATCTTTTTTGTTTTTTGTTTTTTTTTGTTTTTGATTTTTGGGTTTTTTTTCGAGACAGGGTTTCTCTGTGTAGCCCTGGCTGTCCTGGAACTCACTCTGTAGACCAGGCTGGCCTCGAACTCAGAAATCCGCCTGCCTCTGCCTCCCAGAGTGCTGGGATTAAAGGCGTGCACCACCACCACCGGGCTAGCCTTATCTTTTAAACATATTAATTACACATATTAATAGGATTCAGTATGATACAGACACGTATGTCCTGTAATCACTATCCTGTTTGCCTGTTGATTTGTAACATAAATTTTCATTTATATATTTACAAATTTTAATTTATTTATTTGATCATGAAGTACAGGTTTCACATATGCACTCTCCCTGCCTCTGCTTGCCAGTGCTAGGATTATAGGCATGTGTGACCATGTGTATCTCCCATTTTTTGTTAAAAAAAATTATTACATTAATGTATTTGTGGGGTGGGTGGGTTGGGGGGTGCTTGCATGCTATGACGGCTGTGTGGCTAACTTGAAGGAGCCAATTCTCTCCTTTCTTTCTTTCTTTCTTTCTTTCTTTCTTTCTTTCTTTCTTTCTTTCTTTCTTTCTTTCTCTTAAGATTTATTTATTCATTTAATGTATATGAGTACACTGTTGTTGTCTTCAGACACACCAGAAGAAGGTATTGGATCCCATTATAGATGGTTGTGAGCCACCATGTGGGTGTTGGGAATTGAACTCAGGACCTCTGGAAGAGCAGTCAGTGCTCTTAACCGCTGAGCCATCTCTCCAGCCCGCAGTTCTCTCCTTTCATGTGGGTCCTTGGGATGGTACTTTTGGTTGTGGGGTTTGCCCACAAGCGGCACCTTTCCCTCCTGAGCCATCTCCATAGCCAATTGGGTCTATGTTGTGAAACTTTTCTCATGTGAGAGGAGCATACTTGTCTCAATATGATGTCTTCCAGCTCCACTTATTTAGCTGCAAATGACGAGCTTCCGTTGTTCTTTACAGATGAATAAATAATGCTGCACTGTGTGCATACACAGCATTTCAACTTCCCAGTTTGATCTCTTCACAATCTCTTCTTCCTCTGACCTCGGCAGCACTTCCTTAAATGACCCACTCTGTGTTCTCCACACCCACAGATTTAGTCTCTCTGGCCAATCACCAATGGAGAACAGAAAGAGGCAAGTGGTCAGAGCCACAGCAATCAGGCGGGCCTGTGCTTTCGTTAGGTCTTAGGGGCGTGGTGAGGTGGTGAAGACTCCCTTTGCTGGCCAGCTCCCTTATTTCCTCCTCGTCTCAGGGCGTCCTTTGATGGGTTCTTTGGGCTGACTAAACTGCTAGTCTGTTCTTTTCTCTTTAGCGTTGTCACTTAAGACATTTGCTCTAAAGCCTGGCAGTGGTGGGGCACGCACCTTTAATCCGAGCACTTGGAAGGTAGAGGCCAGCCTGGTCTACAGATTGATTTCTAGGACAGCCAGGGCTACACAGAGAAACCCTGTTTTGAAAAACAAAACAAAACAAAACAAAACAAAACAAAACAAAACAAAACAAACAAATACATTTGCTCTAACTTGGGGTTGTAAGAGAGGACTTTGGGATGTTGACTGTGGGGATAAAAAGACTAACCTGGCTCAGCAGCGGTGGCGCACGCCTTTAAGTTGCAGCACTCATACAGAGGCAGGAGGATCTCTTGAGTTCAAGGTCAGCTTGGTCTACAGCCTGAGTTCCAGAACAGCCAGAGTTACACAGAGGAAACCCTGTCTTGAAAAACAACAAAAAGGAGAGTAAACTATGTTTAAGACAGCTGAGATTCATGAAAGGGAAGATACCTTTACAGATGTTCTTCTGGGGGTCTTATTAGGATGGAGGCTCCAGCCTGAAAATATATTATCTGACTCTCCAGTGACAAGAAACCCAGGGATGAACTGCAGGAAAATTTAGGTCCTTTGGCTAAAGATAATCTCACTGTGTTCCAGTACAGCTTCCCCGAGCTGTCCTTCTTGGTTTAAATACTCATCTTTAAGATCTTTAAGGCGGGCAATGGTGGCTCACACCTGTAATCCCAGCACTTGGGAGGCAGAGGCAGGTGGATTTCTGAGTTCGAGGCCAGCCTGGTCTACAGAGTGAGTTCCAGGATAGCCAGGACTACACAGAGAAACCCTGTCTCAAAAAAACACCAAAAAAAAAACAAACAAAAAAGCTCTTTAAAAGTTTTTTGTTTTTCTTTTTCTTTTGAGACAGGCTCTGCAGTAGCTCAGAAATTTGGCTACAAATATCTTAAGTGACCAAGAATGACCTCCTCTGAAGGAGACTGCAAGCCCTTTGAAGGCCTGAACAATATCATTTTAATCATCTATCTCTATTTCTGAGCACTGCTGATGACCGGATAGATGAAAGACAATGAATGCATCATGCAGCATCAACTGTGGATCTGGAAGTGTCTGTGGCCAAAGATCTCCTGCTTTGCGCTCCCATCCTTTCTTTGCATGGTCCAGGGAAAGGCTGAGGCTAATTTTTATTAAAACAATCTAGCCAGCAGCTTAGCTGCATCCTTATCCACATGCCTGTACTTAAGAGACACTCAGCACATGGTTGAGTTTATTTTGCTCTTCCACGGATAACGAGAGCCAGAGAAAGATGGAAAGATAATGTGTTCAGCCGCCAACATCACATTTGAGAAAAAGAGGGCAGGCGGGGGAGGCGTGTGTGTGGGGGAGTCTTGAATCCTCAGAAATCTTCCCCAAATAATAGGAAAGCCTTCAGTACAGCCCCAAGTATTTCCTCACTTTACAGCCTCTTCCTCTTCTGAGATTAGGCCCAGTTGCCTGGACGGCTTCCTGTCAGTGCTTTACCAACAAGGGCATTTAAAGTGAGAAAGAGGAAGAGAAAGTCGGAGACGGGGGCGAGGACCACGGCTGAGTCGGACTGGCTTCTGCTGGGAATTCAAGATGGGTCTCCAGGACTCAGGGAAGGGTGCTCTTCTCCAGCTCTTCCGTCTCCGCCTCTGCGGTTCTCTAGGGCTCCGCGGAGACTGATCTATCACCAATCAGCCTCAGAAGCGAAGGGAGAGTTTCTTTCCTAAGTGTCACAAAGGCACAAACTTTGAGGAGACAGCCGGGAGGGAGGACCGACATACAGTGGGCAGAGGCAGGAAGCAGGCAGGCGCAGGGAGGGCAGTGGAACGCCCGGCAGGCTGAGGCTAACCCGGGCGGACCCGGGCACACTCCCCGGCGCAGACACCGCCCGAGGCGGCCGAGCGGCCGGGCCTGCACAGCGGTCGGCCTGGCCCCAGAGGCCCGCAGCCGCGCCCCGGAGGCGGGCCGGGGGCGGGGCAGCACGGGGTTCGGGGGCGCGGATGCCGACAGCTTTGGCCCCGGCCTCCCGGCCTGGGCGGGCCGAGGCTGCTGAGGATCCCCCTAGACACCGCCCGGGAGCCACGGCCCGGAGCCCGGCGCTCATTGGCGGCGCGGCGCGGCTTCCCCGCCCCCCCGGCGTCCCCGCCCCCTCCGCCGCCGCGGCTCAGCTCCGCCTCCTGGCCCGCCGGGAGCCGCCTCCGTCGCCGCTACAGCCTCCTTCGCCGCCGGTCCGGGCCCAGCCAGCGCCCGCCGCGCCAGAGTACAGTCGCAGTCCGAGCCGCTGCCCGCGGCCCCGCCATGAGCGGAAGCGCCGCCGCCGCGGTCGCGGCCGCCTCAGCCGCCGCTGCCGCCGCCGCGCACTTCCAGCCTCGGCCGTCGTCTCCCAGGCCGGGGCCCGCCGAGCTCGGGCCCCCGCGCCGCCCGCGCCCCCCGCCACCACCGCCGCCGCCCCGGCCCGAGCCCATCACCGCCGGCCGCCTTAGCCCTCCCGGCCACGGGCCTCTTCGGAGCGGGGCGCAGGGTGTCGGTGCCTGCGGCAGAGCGCCCGGAGCAGGTACGGGGTCCGCCGGCGAGGCGAGGCGGGGCGGGGCGGGCTGTGCGGGGAGGGGTGAGGGTCAGTCCGGGGCCAGGGGTCCCGCGGAGAGGGAGGAGCCTTGCCCGCCACAGCTTTGTCCTGCCCGGGAGACCCTGGGAGCCCTGCTCCTCCGCCGGGCAGAGCGCCTCACAAAGCGTTTTCGCACCCGCTGGGCAGCCCCTTCCTGCGGGGTGGGCAGGGCAAGACCTCGTGAGGAATCGGCTCCGCCGGGGAGGAAACTGAGGCTTACCGGGGGAAGTGACTTGCCCAAGGTCACAAAGCCAGCTAGAGTCGTGTCTTGGCTGAGAACCAGGGCCACCCTGGAGCTGGCGCGGGCCGCCAGCCGAGGGGGCTGGGAGGAGGCAGAGTCCCCAGCCCCTGAGTCTGGAGTGGTAGGAAGCAGGGGGCTGGGGCCGGCGTCCCGGCACACCCACCAGGCTGGCTAACCTATTCTGGGCTGACCAGGACAGGTAGAAAGGAGAAACAGGAGCTGCCTCGGGAGCTTGGTGCCCTAGGGAACCGATTTGGGGAGCTGAAGCTAGCAGGACTCCTGCCGGGGGCGGGGAGGGGGATGTGCTCAGAAAGGGATTTATTGAGGCAGTGGAGTAGAGCTTTGGAAACTTGACTCAGGACCGTTTGGTCTTCTCCAGGTCATCCTTCTCGTTACTGCATAGGCTAAGCCAGCCCAGCGGGAGTGAAAGGGAAGGAGGCCTGTTCATACAGTGTCTTTTCCAGGAAATTGCCCGAGTTTTGTTTATGCCCGGAACAGAAATACATACTGGTCCTGGTAAAAACATGCATGCTGCAGAAGGCCATCCGAGCTTTTTCTAGACGGTCTGGACTTACCACACTTGGTGAATTCTCAGTGGAAGAGCAGCTGTCCTAGAAGGGGAAAGGAAGTTGGGAGGGTTAGGCCAAGTCACCCCTCTGCCTGCTTTACAATCCAGGAGAAATCCCTTCCTACTTGGGGTGGTTAGGTGAGTTGTTTTCACTTTGCGTGCATCTTAGAAAAGGAGAGAGGATATTAATTATTTCCAGAGGAGATGGAGAAAGCAATGGATGGATAACAGGCAATGAAGAAAGACCAGTAGAAGCTGTGGAATGGGGAAAAAGAGAGGGTATGTAGTTATTGTGGGGGAGGGGAGATAAAGGGATTGCTGAAGGGGAGGGAGGAGGGCGGCTACTTTACAGAAAAAGACTGGGATGCTTCAAAAGGAAAGCAGGTGGGGTAAGTTTGAAGTGAGCCTCTTCAAGCTGAATGCTGTCTACAGTGTAGAGTTTTCCTATGGGTCTCACATAATTTCATGAGTTGTTTTTTTTTTTTTTTTAATTTTGAGAAAGGCCAGTTGTAATATTTAATAGACTCAGGCTGGCCTTAACATCACCTGCTTACTTCCTTCTCACCCCAAGCATACAGGCCTCAGAGTGCCTAAGGTATTGTCTGGGAAGTAAGGCTTGACAAAAGAAGGGAGAGAAAGACTAATTAGCAAATGAATTAATTAAGGCCTTTTGTCCGGATTGAGTCCTTACAGTCAGCTGTTTTTTTACTTCTTGCACTGTACCTGAGCTTCCCCTCTTGGATGCTGTTGGAAGGATGCTTTGGGGCTGTAATGCCAGAACCAGGAAGACGGAGGTAGAGGGTTCAAGAGTTCCAGGCCAGCTGGTCACCACAGCCTGGTCAACAGGAAAATCCTGGAATCTTGTTAGAGAGGTGTGTGTGTGTGTGTGTGTGTGTGTGTGTATTTAAAGATTTATCTACTTGTGTGTTTTCAAGATAGGGTTTCTCTGAGCCTTCCTAGCTGTCCTGGACTTGCATTGTAGACCAGGCTGGCATTGAACTCACAGATCTACCTGCCTCTGCCTCTTGAGTGCTGACACTAAAAAGGCTTGTGCTGCCACACCTGGTTTAAAGATTTATTTTTCATATGTGAGCGTTTTTTTGTCTGCAAATATTTATGTATGGACATTGCATGGAGGCCAGAATGCAGTGTCAGGTCCTCTGTAAGTCCAGCTACAGGCTGTTGTGAGCCTTCATGTAGATGCTAGGGTCAGAGCTGGGCCCTCTGCAAATATAGCCTGTGATCTTAACTGCTGAGCCATCTCTCTGACCTCAAAATCCTGTTTTGAAATGTAATAAAAGGGAGAGTGCTTGTCTAGCATATTTCAGGCCCTGGGTTTTATTCCTAATAGTATAAACAAACCATGAGTGTAAAAAGCACATCTAGCAGATATGTCCACATATATGCACATATGTATAAGAAAATGTATTTGTCAAAGACTTGTAATAAGAGAAATGCAAATTGAACAGCAGTGTACGCTATTTCATACCTGCCAGCCAGGAAGAACGTAAATGTTCTGGTGAGCATTAGTAAGATTGTAGAGAAATAATAAACTTCTGTTGCTTTGTTGTTGTGCTGAAGGTAGGATTTAGCCTCCTACGTGCTAAGCAAGTACTCTATCACACAGCACTATATGTCTAGCCCTGTGAGGAACAGGAAATATTTTTAAAAACAGGGCCTCACTGTGTAGTCTTGGCTGGCCTGGAACTTGCTTTGTAGACCAAGTTGACCTTGAACTCACAGAGATGCATCTTCCCTGATTCCTGACTGCTGGGATTAATAAATTGTACTTTTATATACTGTTGGCAGGAATGGAAATGGGTGCCTCCACCTTGGAGAATAGCAGTGTAATAAATATCTAGTTGAAAGCTGGTTGACATACATATCTATGTAAAATGTGAAAAGACAATAATAAATACAAGAGAAGTACAAGAATCTTATTCCAGGGCCTGGAGAGAAGAAAGCTCAGTGGTTAAGAACACTGTCTGCTCTTCCAGGGACTCTGGGATTCAATTCCCAGCACCCACATGGCAGCTCACAACTGTCTGTAACTCCAGGATCATCTGGACAGACATCTGTACAGACAAAACACTAATGCACATAAAATAAAAAATAAGTAAGTTATATATATATACTACTACCTTATATATGGCACCAGTAGGGCCATATAAACTTTTAGAAAGATCCTTGCCCAGTGTGAGGAGATGGCTCACTAGGTAAAGTGCTTTCTATGAAAGCACGAAGACCCAAGTTTGGATTGTAAAAGCTGTGGCAGTGTTGGCCTTCGACCCTCATCTTGCAGGGTGGGTGGGTAGTGCGGAGGCAGCTGCACCCTAGGTTTAATAGCTAGCGTCAATGAGAGACTCAGCCACAAAAAAATAAGGTGAACCGTGGAAGGGAAAGATGCCCAGACTGCCTTAGCATCCACATGGGCAGGTGTGTGCAGAAGGACATGTGAGCAGTCATTTGTACATTGCACACACACACCCAGGCCCCCACACAGCACATTACAGCTCTACGAGGAAAGAAATAAAAGCAGCAATGGTGTCACATACCTGTAATTCTAATACTTTGGAGGCAGAACAAGTTCAAGGCCAGGCTGGGCTACTAAAAAACTTATCTCAGCCCTCCTCCCCAGGAAATTGTAGCTAATGCATTAAAAATGGATGTGTATTAGAAACCTAAGATGTTTTTGGGGGGAGCAAATCCCAGAAGAATTTTTACAGACATTTTCTATTTGTATATTTTGAAAACTCAAAACTATTTATGGTTATATACATACGTAGTAATGTAAATACATGTGTGGGAACTACAAAAATTCACGAGTAGTACTTATCTCTGGGGAGAAGGTGGAACATGGCATAAGACTGGTCTGCAAAAAGCTCTCGTACTTAATATTACTCAAATTTAGATCAGGAAATTGCAAATTAAGATTTGTTAGTGTTGGACGTGAGGTGTAGAGATTAAATATATTCTAAATATTTGACAGATGTCTGAAATATTTCTCAGATCTTTCTCATTTTCTTGTTTACAGAACATAAAGTTTTGTCCTATTAGCTGGTCTGTAGCTACAGCATCTTGTCTAGCCTAGTCTGTGAGGCGGCCAACCAGTCCCATGTTCCTTTTTTACCCTTTCTGACCTGTAACCTAGTTTTGCTGTGAGTAAAGAGAAAAAAAGTTTGTTATTATTTTTAATTTAAAAAATTATAATAATGGGTGTTTTGCCTGCATGTATGACTGAATGGCATAGCATATCTGGTGCCTGAGTCTGGAAAAGGGTGTTGAATCCCCTGGCATTGTAGTTACAGTTGTAAGCAGCTATGTGAGTTCTGGGAAGCATGGATAGTGCTTAACTGCTGAGCCGTTGTTTTCTCGCCATGGGTAATTTTTGTTTTAGAATTACTGGAGAACATGAAGGATTTTCTAAATGTTCTAGAGGACCTAAGTCAGCAGTTGAGCTTTGTCGAAGATGAAACTGCTCCTGCACGTTCTGATTTACCAGGTAGAAGGTGGGCCCAGCCACTGGCTGACCTGAGGTGAGTCACCGGCTCACGCTCTAGAGTTTTGAGGACTTGTTTCAGATTTGCCAGAGCCCAGCCTCCAGGCTCTTCCCCAGGCTGGGCTTTGCTCCTGCTCCATGACTGGGGATGACTTGAACCATGTGATATTTATCACTTTGAGACCAGGTCCTTTCAGCTCAGGCCAGCCTTCTCCATGTTCATGCTGGAAGCTTCTGAGTATAGGCATGGGCTGTCAAAATACTTACTTCCTTTGTGGAGCATAGGGGATGACAAGGGAGCAGCTCCGGAAATGGCTTATGGGTAAAGTGCTTGGTGAGCAAGCCTGGAGACCATAGTTCAGATCCTTTGCACCGGGTAAATGACAGGCAGCTGCCTATAATTCCAGTGCTTGGGGAGGTAGATAGAGGATGCCCCAAATAAGCTGGCTGGCTAGACTAGCTAAATCGGCAGGGTTTGGTTTCAAGTGAGAGACCCAAGGTGGAGAGTGATGTAAGAAGACACACAGTGCCAACCTCTGCCTGCCACATGAATGCATTTGCACTTGGACATACCTGCATCTCCACCATGGGAACATGCATGGGTGGGTACCACACACACATATACACATACTCATTATTACAGTGGTGGCACACACCTTTAATCCCAACACTTGGAGGCAGAGGCAGGTGGATCTTTGTGGGTTTGAAGTCAGCCAGCCTGGTCTACAGAGTAAGTTCCAGGTCAGCCAGAGCTGTTACACAGAAAAACCTTGTCTCAGAAGGAAGGGAGGGAGGGAGGGAAGGAGAGATAGAGAGAGGGAGGGAGGGAGGGCCAGAGGGAGGGAGGGAAGAAGGAAACTGCTAAGGTTGGGATTGAATGCCTTTAACTGTAGCCTGTTTGTTAACCCATTTCCTTTTAGAGGTGGTCTCATGTGTTTTGGGCCAGCACCAAACTTGTTTTGCAGTTGAGGATGACTTTGAACTTCCGGTCTTTTTGCTCTCACCTGAACTGTGGGAGTGCTGGGATTATAGGCCCGCACCAAACCATTTTATGCTGTGTTGGTGTTTGGTGCATGCTACCCAGATACTTTGTCAAGTAAGCTATGTCGCCAGTGTTCTCGATATTTTTTTGTGACAGGGTCTCTTGTAGCTTAGGTTGGCTTCCAGTTTTCTATGTAGCTGAGGCTGGTCATGAACTACAGATTTTCTTGCTTCAATGCCCTAGTGCTAGGATTTTAGTTATTTATACCTGATTGGCCATGCCCATCTTTATCCACATTGCCAGTTCCTTACTTCTGGGCAGGTGGATAAGGGACTCACAAGAGGACTTTTTATCAAAATGTACACACTTCTACCTCATTGTCAGCTCTGTCTTTTTGTTTTGCTTTTGTTTTTTTTTTTTTTGTTTTGTTTTGTTTTGTTTTTTGGGGGGGGGATTTGTTTTTTTCGAGACAGGGTTTCTCTGTGTAGCCCTGGCTGTCCTAGAACTCACTCTGTAGACCAGGCTGGCCTCGAACTCAGAAATCCGCCTGCCTCTGCCTCCCAGAGTGCTGGGATTACAGGCGTGCACCACCATCGCCCGGCTAGCTCTGTCTTTTTATAGTTGGGAGAATAACAAGAGGTCTAACAGAAAGCAAACCCCAAAATGGTAAATTTGTGTGTGTGGTTGAGGAGGGCCTGGGGCTTGGTCTCAGCCCTGCCCATGCTAATGAGCATGGGTGTTGCCTTTGGCCGCACTCCAGACCTCAGGCCCCCCATCTTTTTTCTTTTTGTTTTTTTTGTTTTTTTTGTTTTTTTGTTTGTTTTCAAGTCAGGGTTTCTCTGTGTAGCCCTGCCTGTCCTGGAACTCACTCTGTAGACCAGGCTGGCCTCAAACTCAGAAATCCGCCTGCCTCTGCCTCCCAAGTGCTGGGATTAAAGGCGTGCGCCACCATCGCCAAGCGCCCTCATGCCTTTCTGCAAATCCCTCTCCAGATAATGGAGATTCTTGAAGAGTTTTGGCTTATTATCTACCTTTGAGTTTCAGCCATTGAAACTCCACAAGAAATTTTAGTATTAGGAAATGATTGCTTATCCCTTGACTTAAAAGTTTCCTCTTTCAAATTTAGTAGTTTTCTTTAGATGTTAGACTTTTAGTCTTGATTCATTTAAAAATTTTGTATTGAAGATGAGAGTTTCTGATGATGAATTTTGTAAAATGCCTGTTTTTGTTGAGGTGCTTTCTGACAGGTTCATTTTAGAAGTGTGGCATGGCTCCAGGGATCCTAATTTTTTTTTTTTTTAATTAATTTTAAGCAAGACTGCTGTATAGGACTATATACATGATCTCCAGAACAGACCACCTATTTCAGGTAGCAACTGAGGGTGACACCTTTGGTCAGGATGAGCAGCTAAGGCCTGGCAGAATGGTTTAGTGGATGACGTTATTTGCGTTATTTATGACTAAGGTCACATCCAGTGGCCTTAGTTTGATCCCTGAGACCCCATATGGTAGAAGAAGAGAACTAATGCCTGCAAATTCTTCCCTGCCTTCCACATGCAAAACCAACAAACAACAAACAAAGGCACTCCATTTCCTCAAAAGGGACCATGTTTCTCAGCTTCACACTGAAGTATTAACTAGCATGGCCTGAAGGCTCTGGGTCCGGCAGTGACTGTGTTCTCCACATTTAATCTGATTCTGGCTTGAAGGCTGGTTTGGTGCTGGGTTTGAGGCTCTAAAAGAATTTGCTGTGTGGCTTTTTCTTGTTTGTTTGCTGTTTTGAGCCAGAGCTTTGCATTTCTCCCGTTTGTCTCAGAGTTACTATTTGGTCTGGCCTGGCTTTGAGCTTCTGTTGTCTTTTGCCACCTGAGTGCTGGGCTCACAGTTCTGGTTTTACTTGGCGCTGGGCAGCAGGCACAGAGCTGTGTGTATGCTCAGCAGATGCTCTGCCAATTTAGTTATATCCCCAATCTTTTTTGGGGGGAGGGGGAGGGTAGTTCTGAGAGTTGAACCTAGAGTCTCAATAAACTGTAACTGAATACTTCACTGACAGACATTTCTAGCTCCCCACCTGAACTTATCCTTAGAAGGATTTCAGTCTGTCTTTTTAACACTACATTAACCCGAATCAAAGATTTCAGCTTTATGTGATAAACTTTATTACGAGACTGGAGAAATAATACAGAATAAGCAGGAAATGGTTTATGGTTAAACGTAATAAGAGCAATCTGTAAGAAAGACAGTAGCACTGGTAAACGAAGGCGAGACCATAGCCGCATCCCACGCTTGCTCACACGTTCTTGCAGCAGTAACTTTGGGAGGTAGAATGTTATTTTTCTATCTCTATTTTTCATTCATACTAGCATAGCATTCTTGAATTTCTGAGACCTGAGGCTTTTTAGCCAATTTAAAAAGTATTTACCCGTTTATTTTCCATTAAATTGCTGTCCGTGCTTCCTGCTGTCTCATTTTTTTCTTGGGGAGAGGATGGAGTACTATGTACCAAGGACAGACTGGCTGCTTTTGCAAATGATGGCAGAGTGCTTTCCAGAACAGTTGTCATGGTCAAGAGATACTCCTGCGGCTGGAGGGAGAGCCGCATGTAAAGTGGGTTCTATTGTCCTCTCCGTTATGTCATACACGGCTGAGGTGGCAGATAGGGAAGCCCATTGTGTATTTGTCTGAAGAAATTATATGTAAATAGAAATGTTTAATGAAAATAAAATGGCCTTATGCCCACACAAGGAGGATCTACAGATCTTAACTGCAGACCTCATCGAAAGTGATGGAACTGTTGTCTTTCTTGTTTTCTTAACTGGATAGAAGTGCTGTTTGGGGCAGAATGAGACAGAGGTGTTGAGGGGGTAGGTGTAGGTGATGGAACATCACTGTGTCCTGTTTAGGGCAAGTCAGAATGCAGAGGACGATTTCTGCATTTTCTGCTTTTGTGGTAAAATATGTATAGAAATACAGGAGCGAGAATGTGTACATTTCCCTGAATATAATAATTGGATTTTGTTGAGACAAATGGAGAAAAGTGGTAAGAGGAAGAGACGTATGTGTGTAGGAAAGAGTAGCCAGGTGGTGGGGTGTGTTCTGCGTGGGCTTTGTGTGTTCCTAGAGTTGAAGAAGAGCTGGTCCCTGTCTCATTCTGCTTTAGTGCCTTTTAGTGTTAAGGGTGGGTAGGCTGAAAGTAAAACGAGTTTCACTTCACAGTTGCCTTCACTAATTTGAGATGGTCGTGATTAACAAAAACCTACTTTTGTTTGTCTCTTTGTTTGGCTTTTGGATTATCTAGCTTAAAATAAAAAACTAAGTTTGTGTCTCTGCTAAATTCTTAGGCTTCTCCCTTACATGTGTATGTGGGCATCACCCTGCTGTGGCACGGGCCACAGGCCGAGCGGGTGAGGGCCCTGGCTGCCAGCTGCAGCTGAGGTGCTGAGGAGCCAGGGGTGCACTTCAGGACAGCGTGCTGGCTTTCCCTCTTCTCTATCCTTCTGCTCCTGGCCACTCTGGGCTTAGTGATTGTGCCTGTCTGTCAGGATGGGCTCTGCCCCTCCCTTGTTCCCATGCAGGGAGAACAGAGGCCAAGCAGGATTCTTGATGCTCACCCACAAGAAAAACCCCAAAGGCTGAGTATAGCTGAGACAGGAGGACTGCTGGGAGTTTGGGGCAGTCTAGACTACATAGTGAGTATTATCAAGCCAGCCGGAGCTACCTAGCAAGAGTTTGTCTCAAAATGAAAAAGAGAAAGGGGTGTGGGGGCAGAGAAGAGAAAACCCCTAGGAACAGTATCCAGGCAGAACTGAGCCCACCACAGCAGACACAGCTCTTCCTCCTTCCTTCCTCACGCTGCCACTCATCCTCCTCCTGAGAGCCTGGAGAGCACACCCTTCCCGAAATCATACAAAGAGGCTTTGTCCTTTGCGGATGTTCTGAGAGGCGGGATCACTGTAATTATAATTCCCTGAGCACAAGCAAGTAATGGGGGCAGGCAGGGTAAAGATGGTATCCAAGTTCTTGTTGGTAAGGAAAAGTCAGGCGGGGATTAAAAATTATCTGGAGACAGCATCCAAAAGTGGCTAATGGAGCGTTGTTGTAATGCTGACAAGAGTGTGTTTAAGTGAATATATTTCAGAGTTTTAAATCTACTCCTTACAAGGTACCTAAAGCTTTAAAAAGCACAAGACTGTGCCTGGAACATTTTTTTTTCTAATCTGAAATTATAATTGAAAATTACTTTAGAAGGCGTGTATGTAGCTGTTTGTTTACATTTGTATTGCTAGAATAATTGATTGTTCTAGAAAGCCAAATACATATTTTGCCTGTTTTGTACAGATGTTCCCACTAATTTCTATGTATGTGTGTATGACTGTGTCAAACCTGTGAGTTGTCCACGGAAGCTAGAAGAGTGTGTTGGATCTCTGAGTTGGAGTTACCGCGTGGTCAGGTGATGTGGGCTGCCTGGGAGCAGAGCTTGGGTCTTCTGCAAGAGCAGCAGTGCTCTTAACTACTGAGCCAGTCTTCAGCTCCTTTAGTGCAGTTTTGTTTGCTTTGTTGGAAACAAGTCTCATGTTGTCACTCAGATAGGCTTTGAACTTGTGGTCATCCCGCCTCAGCTCCTTGACTGTTAGGATTATAGACCCATGTCAACCAGCCTGTCTTTCAGGACTTTTTTTTGGAAGCAGAGAAGTTAATTTGTACTAGTAGGGAAAAAAAACCCTCCTCTGGGATACATGGAAATAAGTTGTTTTAAATTAGTCAAATATTTTCTTTTAAAATTTTTTTGAAATAGAGACTTGTGTAGCCCAGGCTTGCCTCAAACTTGCAATGTAGCTGAGAATGGCGTTGAACTTCTAATCTTTCTGCCTCCACATTCTCAGTGCTGAGGTTATATATAAGCTGTTACCATGCTCAGTTTAGGGCCTCTATGTACTAGGCAAGCACTTGACTAACAGATCTAGCTCTATCCCTTTTGTCCACACAAATGTGGACATCAGAGCAACTCAAGAGTTGCTCCTTTGTACCATATGGATTTTAGGGACTGAACTCATCAGGCTTGATGACAAATGCCTTTTTACCCATAGAGCTGTCTCACTTGCCCCAGGTAGACACTCTTAATATCCACTACTCAATTTTATGATGCTTTGTTAGGCTTTCAGTGAAGATGATGGGCTCTCTCTCTGCCTCTCTCTCTGTCTCTCTCTCTGTCTCTCTCTCTCTGTCTCTCCCTCTCCTATCTGCTTTTCCTTTTTGTCTGTTTGTGACAAGGCTTCTCTGTGTAGTCCTGGCTGTCCAGGACTCATGATGTATGTACATCATCTGGCCTTGAAAGCTCAGAGATGTACAACGCCCCCCCCCACCCCCACACACTGTCTCCCAAGTCCTGGAATTAAAAGAGTGTGCCACCATTGCCTGGTTTAAAACAGTTTTTAAAAATTGTGCGCGTGCGTTTATGCTTTTTTCTACATATGTGTATGTACTACACATGTCTGCAGTGCCCAAAGATTCCAGGAGAGGGCACTGGATCCCTTGGAACTTGAGTAACAGGTGGTTGTTAGCTGCCTTGTCACTAGAGAATCAAACTCTGATCCTCGGACTGCCGAGTTAGTTAGTTAGTGCTCCTGACTGCCGAGCCATCTGTCTAGCCCCACGCCCATATTACTTATTTGGTCGTTTGTGTGTGTGTGTGTGTGTGTGTGTGTGTGTGTGCTTGTTTGAGACAGGGTCTCACTATGTAGCCTTGACTGTTCTGGACTTGTAGGCCAGACCGGCCTTGAACTCATAGAGTCTGCCTTAGTCTCCTGAGTGCTGGGGTTAAAAGTGTGTGCCACCAAGCCTGGCAAGATGTGAGGGCATGTAGGTGAAGTGCCGGTAGAAGCCAGGAGAGGGTTTTGGATCCCCTGGAGCTAGAGTTAGATGTGGCCGGCCTTGAGCTGCCAGAAGTGGGTGGTGGGAGTGGAACTCTGGGCCCCTGCAGCAGTACACATGCTGTCAACTACCAAGCCACAACCATCTCTCCAGCCCCTTCTTTTTTTTCTTTTTCTTTTTTCTGATCGATTCTCACTATAGCCCAGGTTGACGTTTTAAGCCTCTTGAGTGCTGGGATTATAGGCAGGTACTACCATACTCAGCCTGGTTTTTCTCAGCATGTAAGTGATCACTGTACTACTTATTACTAGTATTTCAAACAAATTGGTTTTAAGAAGAGACAGAAAGGGGCCTGGAGATGGCTCAGCGGTTAAGGGCACTCTGCTCTTCTAGAGGTCCTACCACATGGTGGCTCACAACCATCTGTAATGGAATCTGGTGCCCTCTTCTGGCACATAGATGTACAAGCAGACAACGAACTCATACATAAAATAAATCCAAAACACAGGAGAGAGAGACAGAGAGAGGAAAGAGAGAGGGGAGAGAGAGAGACAGACTAAGAGACAGAGACAGAGAGAGACAGAGACAGACAGACACAAAATAAAATACACCAAACAATTGTGTCTAGAGGTGAACCAAGTTGGTGGAATGCCCACCTAACACGCACGAGGCCTTAGGTTCTATGAACTTGAGAGGAAGAGTTCAAGGTCATCCTTGAACGTAGAGTTGAGGCTAGCTTGGGCTACAAGAGATTCTACTACTCAAAACAAACTAAGGAAACAACCTCAAACAGCAATAGTGGACTTTTAGAGTGTGGATAAAGGACTTTTGACTGTAATTTGTATTGCTGTGTGTTCTGTATAGGTGATAGCTTGTACCTAATGGAAATGTATAGCTATCAGCTGGCTCATCTTCCTGGGAGTCAAATTCACAATTTGATTTTGATTCTTGATTTTTGCATGATTTTATCCTTGTTTAAGGAAGTCTTAAAGTTATCTCTACATAAATACTGCTGGCATTTAAAATTGCCTGTCCAGGTCCGGTGGTAGTAGTAGCACATGCCTTTAATCCCATCACTCTGAGTTAAAGGCCAGCCTGGTCTACAGATTGAATTCCAGGACAGCCAGGGCTACAAAGAGAGGCCCTATCCAGAAAAGCCAAAACAAGCAAGCAAGCAAACAAAAAACATTCCAGTAACAACAACAACAACAACAACAACAACAAAACCCCAAGAGCCTACCTATCCACGGCCTAAGTCTGTAGCTTAGTATGCACGAGGCTATAGGTTCAGTGCCCTAAGACCTTGTCCAAATACTCATGAGTACACACCAGAAGAAGGCGTCAGATCCCACTACAGATGGTCATGAGCCATCATGTGGTTGCTGGAAATTAAACTCCAGACCTCTGAAAGAGCATCCTGTGCTTTTAACTGCTGAGCCATCTCTCCAGCCCTTTTAATACTTTTTAAATAAAGGTATTACTAATTTGATAGCCAAATTTTATGAGACTAAAAATTACATTTGGAGGGTTAGAGAGATGGCACAGTAGTTGAGCATGTCTCTCTTGCAGAGAGGACCAGGGCTCTGTTCTAGAGGATCTGGTGTTTTCTTCTGACCCCCACAGGCACCAGGTACCCATGGTCCACATACATATGTACAGGTAAAACATTCACACATAAGTTTAAAAAAGTTACACAAGTATCTGTGTTTACTAGTTTGTTTGTTTTTTTACAGGAACTGTGTGTGTGTGTGTGTGTGTGTGTGTGTGTGTGTGTGTGTGTGCATACCTGTTCTGTAGCATGCAAAGGAAGTCAGAGGACAACTTACAGCAGTTGATTCTCTTTCTACCATGAGAATTTTGGGAATCAAACTCAAATTGCCAGGCTTGGTTGCAGGTTCCTTAATCAATAATCAATTTTACTAGTTCTATTTTTAATCAGTTTTTAGTGGACTATGTAAGTTTTTCTCTCCTCTCCTCTCCCTCTCCCTCCCCCCTCCCCCTCCCCCCTCCCCCTCCCTCCCCCTCCCTCCCTCTCCCCCTTTCCCCCTCCCCCTCTCCCTCTCCTCCTCCCTCTCCCCCTCTCCCCCCTCCCCCTCCCTCCCCCTCCCTCCCTCTCCCCCTTTCCCCCTCCCCCTCTCCCCTCCCCCTCCCCCTCTCCCCCTCTCCCCCTCTCCCTCTCCCTCTCCTCCTCCCTCTCCCCCTCCCCCTCCCCCCCTCCCCCTCCCCTCTCCTCCTCCCCCCTCTCCCCCCTCCCCCCTCCCCCTCCCCTCTCCCCCCTCTCCCCCCTCTCCCTCCCCCTCCCCCTCTCCCCCTCCTCCCCTCCTCCTCTCCCCCTCCCCCTCCCCTCTCCCCCTCCCCCCTCTCCCCCTCCCCCCTCTCCCCCTCCCCCTCCCCCTCTCCCCCTCTCTCTCCCTTCCTCCTCTCCTCCTTCCCCTCCTCCTCTCCCCCTCCCCCTCCTCCCCTCCCCCTCCCTCTCCCTTCCCCCTCTCCCCCTCCCTCTCCCCCTTTCCCCCTCCCTCTCCTCCTCCCCCTGTCTCCTCTCTCTCCCTCTCCCTCTCCCCTTTCCTCCTCTCCCCTCCCCTTCCCTCCCCTCCCCTCTTTTTTTCCGAGACAGGGTTTCTCTGTGTAGCCCTGGCTGTCCTGGAACTCACTCTGTAGACCAGGCTGGCCTCGAACTCAGAAATCTGCCTGCTTCTGCCTCCCAAGTTCTTTTTTTTTCCAAGACAGGGTTTCTCTGTATAGCCCTGGCTGTCCTGGACCCCACTTTGTAGACCAGGCTGGCCTGGAACTCTCAGAGACCTACCTGACTCCCTCCCAAGTGAGCTACCACTGCCTGACCTTAACCTTTTCTAGAGTGGTAGTGCATGCTTGTAATTCTAATATGTGGCTGGTGAGGTAGGAATAGATTAAGGCCAGCCTGGGCTACATACTCCTAAAACCAAAATAATAGTTCCTCTTTTAATCAAGTATGTTGATCAGGAATTGTTTATCAGGAATGTATTTTATTGAGCTTAAACTATCTACTATTATCTGGACTGTTTCATTTATAAATATATGTTTCTTCTGGAAAAATAGCTCTTGACTATTTCCCTGCAGTTTGGTGGCCACTAAAATTATCGACTAGATAACACATCTATAGTGCACTAGGCAGAGTCAGGACTTCAGAGATGATGTAGACATGCAGTAGCATTTCATTGGTGGAGTCTGACAGTGGGCAAGCAGAAGAACAAAGGTATTGGGGATTCTTGGCCCTGAAGAGTACCGAGAACACAATGAGACCAGTAGTAGCCGGGCGGTGGTGGCACAGGCCTGTCCTCCCAGCACTCTGGGAGGCAGAGGCAGAGGCAGAGGCAGAGGCAGGCGGATTTCTGAGTTCGAGGCCAGCCTGGTCTACAGAGTGAGTTCCAGGACAGCCAGGACTATACAGAGAAACCCTGTCTTGAAAAAAGCAAATCCAAAAAACCAAAAAAAAAAAAAAAAAAAAAAAAAAGAGAGAGAGAGAGAGAGACCAGTAGTAGTGATATGACTGGCTATCATTCATTCCTGTGATCCCATCGCTTGAGGGGTGGAGGCAGGTGAAGCAGGTCGTCCTGTACTACAGGAGTCCCTGCTTAAAAAACAAACAACCATGAGTACAATATGGTGACCCTGATAATTAATCCTTTAAAACACAGAAATCAAACCACCAGAGATGGTTCAGTGGTTAAAGAACTACCCACACAAGCACTGGGAGCTCTGACTTCCACATGTGCAGTTTGATTTTGTGACCCCCTAGTAAAAATAGAAGTTTTGAAAAGGCTTACTTTATTTAATATTTAAGATCAGCATAATTGAGTTTTCTTTGTTCTAATCTACTATTCATGCTTCAGTTTGACATGCATATTTTCTGTCAACTGATTTCTCCAGTCTTCCCCCCTTCCCCCACCCCTGCCAACACATGTAGACCAGACATGAGCCTTAGGTATCATTCTTTAGACCCTGTCCATGTTGATATTTGAGGCAAGATGTCTCCTTGGTCTTGGGCTTCCTAGTTGGCTAGGCGGACTGTATCTGCCCTCCAAGCTCTTGGGTTGTAAAGCAGTCCTGCGTCTCTCTGCCTCCTCCATGCTGGAGTCACAGACACGAGTCATCATACCCATCTAGATTTCCGGATAACATTAGTCCGTGCTTATTTTGTGAGGCTCTGTTGTAAGTAACTTGCGTGGATTAATTAATTAATCCTCACTGTAGTTCTCTAATGTATATACTACTGTCATACTTACTGTACAGATGAAGAATCTGGAGCATGGAGAGGTCAAATAACTTAGTAGATGCATCCAGCTTCTGGTGATGCCATCTGTGGAACTGGGGCTAGAGCTGAGTGGTAGTATTTGCCTAGAATGCACAAGGCCGTGGCCTGCAGCACTGCCCTTACAAAAGGGCCACCAGGGATAGGACTGAGGCAGCTGCACTGCTAGGATCTGTTCTTATCTGGTGCGCTGCCCTGCAGCTCACTGATAGATGGAGCGAGAGCCTTTCTTAACTCAGCAATTAGTTTTGGTAACAAAATACTGAAGATGAATATAAGTAGAGTATTTTATGTTTTGAGTCAGGACTCCCAAGTGTGATTACAGGTTTGCACTACTAAACCTAGCAAGAATATGAAATCTTTTTTCTTTCTGAAAAATGCATGTGTTTTTAATGTTTTTAATTTCTCATGTTGAGATTTATGATTATTCATTTCTTCTCCCTTCTCTCCCCAACCCCCTTCTTCACTTCCTCTTCCTCCTAGGTAGGGTCTGTGCAACTTAGGCTCCTCCTC
Source organism: Apodemus sylvaticus (assembly GCF_947179515.1). Taxonomy (NCBI): domain Eukaryota; kingdom Metazoa; phylum Chordata; class Mammalia; order Rodentia; family Muridae; genus Apodemus; species Apodemus sylvaticus. The sequence goes on along the minus strand of NC_067474.1, from coordinate 57,549,234 downwards.
CTCCTCCTCCTCCTCCTCCTCCTCCTCCTCCTGCTCCTCCTCCTCCATAGGGTCTGTGTAACTCAGGGTCCCAGTCTGCCTTGAACTCTTAGACTTCTGGTGTACAGGTGTGAGCCCAACATCATTATTTACTTTTTCATCTTAGAAGTGGGAATTGTGTATGTGTCCTGGAGTAAAGTCAACTTGAATTAGGCTTATTAAAATTGCTTTTTTAAAAAAGTCCTAGGAATTGAACTCAGAGCTTTGGACATGCTATATCATAAGTCCTGGAATCTTTTTATAGAACCTCTCATAATCTTTTTTTTTTTCCCCTCTAAGACAGGGTTTCTCTATATAGCCCTGGCTGTCCTGGAACTCACTCTGCAGACCAGACTGGCCTTGAACTCAGAAATCTACCTGCTGGGCTGGAGAGAAGGCTCAGTGGCTAAGAGCACTGATTCTTCCAAAGGTCATGAGTTCAAATCCCAGCACCCACATAGTGGCACACAACCTTCCGTAAAGAGATCTGGCGCCCTCTTCTGGTGTCTGAAGATAGCTATAGTGTACTTACATATAATAAATAAATCTAAAAAAAAAAAAAAAAAAATCCAGCTGCCTCTGCCTCCCAAGTGCTGGGATTAAACACGTGTGCCACCACTGCCCAGCTGAACCTCTCATATTCTGCAGCTCTAAAATCTTTTCATTTTATTTTGTTTTTCGAGACAGGGTTTCTCTGTGTAGCCCTGGATGCTCTGTCTCCTGAGTGTGTGCTGTGTACCACTGCCTGCTCTAGAATCTTAACCAAAAGCTTGTTTGGCTGCTTATGCAAGCTTGTCAAAGGAAAATGTGACAGTGCCTGTAGGACCTTCTGAACTGTGTGTGTGTGTGTGTGTGTGTGTGTGTGAGAGAGAGAGAGAGAGAGAGAGAGAGAGAGAGAGAGAGAGAGAGAGAGAGAGATATTACAGTACCCTAGACCCCCCACACCCAAATCAGTGTAAGGATAGATATTTGAGTTTGGGGATTTTAGCCTTAATTTCTTTCCAGTCTGGTGAAATGACTCAATGGGTAAAAGTGCTTGGCGTGCAGGATTCCTGGAACTCACATAAAACCTGGACCTGGTCCTGTGTACCTGTAATCCCAGCACTTCTGTGGCAGGATAGGAGGTGAAGACAGAATTGTCTAGAGGTGTGCAGGTCACCGAGCCTGGAGTGTACTGAAGGGTGACAGGAAAGGGAAATAGGAAAAAGAGGGATTACCTCAGAACAGAGTGATGGTGAGATCTTTGACCTCTCTGCCTTGGTTGATGTATACACACTGAGATGGCTAAAGTTCTGTGACTCTAGAGAACCCTGACTAGTATATATACCACCTGAATTTCTGGTTAATTCTGTTTTGCTTTATGCTAAAGTACAAGCATATTCCTTAATTCAGCAGAATAAGACTATGAACACCCGAGCATTAGAGCCTGTGTTGATGAAAGAGACTCCACCACAGTGACCCCAAGTGCACTGCTCCTGGACTGATTTCAGTGTTCACTGGTTCTCTGTCAGTAGTCAGGTCATAAGTGTCTTCAAGTAGGAATCCCATGTAATAATCTCTTCCTAAGGAGTTATGTGTTGTCTTCTGAATAAGCTCCTGGGCTGGGTTGCTCTAGGAAACTATTTAGAAAACGTTCTGTGGAAAAGTGGAATTTTAAGGTCCAGTGTAAGTGTCATACTTATTGCCTTTAGAAAAATGGCCTGCTTTTGAATTCTGAATTACCAACTCAATCTCTTTGCCCTAGTTAACTTGTGGATACTTAGAAAAAGATGAATTCTTTCAAAATTGCTGAACAACATAGAAACGATTCTTAGAAGGAAGGCCTTTCTCTGGAGAGTTGGAGTGAGAACCAGTTAATGTACAGTTGAGAAGAGTCATCTTGAGAATGCAGACTCACACTGGTTTGAGTGTCTTAACAAATCTAACTTCAGAATGGGTCCATAGCAGTGGTTCTCAACCTATGGATTGAGACCCCCCTCCCCCAGGATTGAGCGGTTGAAGACCCTTTCACAGGAGTCTCTTAAAAGAAAATGAGGTATTTATGTTAGAAGATACAACAGTTGCAAAATTACAGTTATGAAGTAGCATACTGGGGGTCACCACAGTGTGAGGAATGTATTAATGGGTCTCAGCGTTAGGAAGGTTGAGAACCACTGAGTTAGTGTGTGCTGTTCTCAGGTTCTTAGGAAGACATAGTTAACTGTGTTACTAGCAGGGACATGAGCTAAGAACTTACGTGACTTATGGCTTCTCTAGAACTGCATGTACTGTAGGGAGCAGTTAGGAGTTGCTGTTAGTAATGACGTCTTTAAGACTTAGCTAAAAAGCCGCTGTTAACAAGAATAGGAAGAGAAGCCGAAGACCAGCATAGCACAAATCCAAATACCAACTTCTTAAATCAGTTTCTGAAACTCTGTGAAGCTGCTGTTGAGATTAAAACTGAGGCGAACTTGAACTGCAGTGGTGGAGCATTTGGCTAGCGTGTGCGAGTCCTCACCCCAAACAGCACCAACCTCTGAAGTCAGAATTTGACCTGGGTGTTCAGGCAGTGTTGTATGTATTTTAAATGTAAATTTTGGTAAATCAGACAATTTAAAGATGAATTCTGTGCCAGTGTGGTGGCACATTTCTGTGAGCCCAGCTCCTGGGAGGCAGAAGCTGGGTGACTAGAAGTTTCAAGGACTGAAATGTCAAAATGTATGTCACTTTGGTTGGTGACATAGCAGGTGTGAGTGCAAACTAGAAGACATGAGGCTGTTCCCTTCTGGTCACCCTCCCGGCTACCTCCCAACAGCAAAAAAAGAGTTCTGGTTTTAGCTTATTTGACAGGACTGACAGCACACACACGCATCTATTTGGAGGCCAGAGGCAGACACTGGGTCTTCCTTTGTCACTCCTTGTTATGAGACAGGTTCCTGCTCTCCAGGGCTGATGGCTTTTGCAGCTGTCCTTGCGTCTGGCTCTTTATGAGGTGCTGGGGATCCAAGTGCGGGTCCTATCACTCGCTCGCCTGTGCTTGCACAGTGAGCTCTTTACCCAGTCCTCCTCCCTGAGCCTTTCCCCAGCCTTTCACCTCCCTGTGGTGGGATTGCAGGTATCTGTCACTTCTTCCTACTAACAGATACTATCTTCAAAGTATTTTTTTTTGAGATTTATTTATTTATTTATTATATGTAAGTACACTGTAGCTGTTTTCAGACACCCCAGAAGGAGTCAGATCTTGTTACAGATGGCTGTGAGCCACCATGTGGTTGCTGGGATTTGAACTCAGGACTTTCGGAAGAGCAGACAGTGCTCTTAACCACTGAGCCATCTCTCCAGCCCAGTATTTTTGTTTTTAGATTAAGGTCAGCAGGATACTGGTAGGTAAAAGCACTGGCCACTCACCCTGATGTCAAGAGTTTGGTCCCAGGACCAACGGGGTAGAAGGAGAGACTCAGCTCCCGCAAGCTGTCCTCGAACCTACACACACGCAGAAATGAGTAAAGAGGAGCAGTGATAAACTTTTAGAAGCTATTATTATTAATTCGTGTGTATGTGCTTATGTGTGTATGAGTGACTCTGGGAGTAAATGTGCTGGTGAGTGTGTGTGTTCAGAAGACAATTATGTGGATTCTGTTCTCTCCTTCCACCTTTATATGGGGCTGGGACTGGAACTCAGGTTACCTGTGAGCTGTTGTATCTGTCCTAGAAATAATCTTAACAGACAATTTTGGAGCTGTTGGAAAAGTTTAAAATGGGAAGAAATGAACTACCTTACCAGAATATTTTTATTTTTATTTTTTGTCTATCTGTCTGTCTGTCTATGTGTATATGTGTGCACCTGAGTTAGAGGACAGTCTATATCATGTAGGTCCCAAAGATTAAAAACTCAGGGTGCTAGGCTTGGTGGCAAGTGCCTTTATCTGGTGAGCCGCCTCACCAGCCCCATACCAAAGTCATTTAAAAGCACATTTGAGATAAAAAGATGTTTTCTTTTGAGATAAGGTTATTTCGTAGATTGCTATTATTTTTCTTAATATTATGTAATTAAAAACCTAAGGCCCAAATTGATTTTTAAGACTATTAAACTCCCTTGTTTTATAGGAAAGAAAGATTTAGAGCTTTTAATTTCTAAGAGTGCTTTAAAAAAGGAGAGGCAAGTCAAATTGGGCCTGGGCCCCACGAATGTACCATAGTACTTGCTGTGTAATCCCAGCTCTCTGGGAGGCAGAGGCAGGCAGATTTCTGAGTTCGAGGCCAGCCTGGTCTACAGAGTGAGTTCCAGGACAGCCAGGGCTATACAGAGAAACCCTGTCTCAATAAAACCATAAAACCAAAAAAAAAACCAAAAAAAAAAAAAAAAAAAAGAAAAAGAAAAAGAAATTAAAGGTAGAATGTGGTAGATATTTCTCCCTGCCCCTAAGAGGGTGGGTAGTGTTTGTATACTCTGAGAAAGTATGCTTCCGGCAAAGAGGTTCTATTTTCATTGTTTTGTTTTGTTTTTTAAAGATTTATTTATTATTATATCTAAGTACACTGTAGCTGTCTTCAGATAGCCCCAGATCTTATTACAGATGGTTGTGAGCCACCATGTGGTTGCTGGGATTTGAACTCAGGACTTCCAGAAGAGCAGTCAGTGCTCTTAACCGCTGAGCCATCTCTCCAGCCCCTTCTTTTTTTTTTTTTTAAATAATTTATTTATTTTTATTTTATAGGCATTGAGGTTTTGCCTGCTTCAGACATGTACGTCTGTGTGATAGTGTCAGATCTTGGACTTACAGACAGTTGTGAGCTGCCATGTGGGTGCTGGGAATTGAACCTAGGTCCTCTGGAAGAACATTCAATGCTCTTAACTGCTGAGCCATGTCTCCAGCTCCCTATTTCCATTGTTTAAGATGATAGATTCCCAGTACAAAATGAGCTCTTCTTGTTAGTTTTGTTATTTTTGGAGTGAAAGTCAAATTCTTTTATTTTAAAAGAAAAATTGCTTCTGATAGCATGTTGACAACCAAGAGGAGTAAGTACATTTCCAAGGCAGCTGCGTGGTGCTGGGTGTGGTCTGTCATGCGGGGCACTGCTCTCATGTGCTCGCTCACTAGGGCGTGCAGTACTGCGGCCTTCCCACCACGACTGCTCAACACGACTGCTCAAAGAGGGGCTCACTCGGAGATCTCTCTCTCTCTCTCTCTCTCTCTCTCTCTCTCTCTCTCTCTCTCTCTCTCTCTCTCTCTCTCTCTCCAGCACTGTGCGGAGGCCGGAGGTAATGGGGATGGCTCTGAGCTAGGCAGCACCTCTCACCTGTAGTTCCTTAGAGTGTGACAAACTTGTGAACAATTCAGGACCCAGGCTCAGTGGTTAAGAGCACTTCCTGTTCCTTCAAAAGACCCAAGTTTAATTTCCAGAACTCACATGTTAGCTCACAACCGCATGTAATTCTAACCCAGGGAATAGATATCCTTTTCTGGCCTCCTCAGGCACTGCATACAAGTGGTACATCCATGCAAAACACCCATACACATAAAATAAAGATAAAAAGGGAAAAAATGCAAAGACCCAAGTGATGATGGAGTATGTTTTGAGTAGCCAGAGCTAAAGTGGCGGTTCTTTAACTTAGTGTGTTTCAAATAGTCACAGGGGACAGGGCGGGGCACCTTAGCTTTTCATTTACCTTTTTAGATGAGGCCTGATAATTTTGCCAATTTATTTGTTTTATTATTGACAGCAGGGCCTTTTGTGTCGCAGGTTAGCTTCAAACTTACTGTTTAGGGGATAACTAAACTTCTAATCCTCCTGCCTCACACTCTCCATCTGGGCCCCTCCCTCCCTGCCTGTCTCCCTCTCCCATTTTATCTCCCTTTTGGGCTGGCTGTTATAGTTTGTGTATGCTCAGCTCAGGGAATGGCACTATTAGAAGGTGTGGCCCTCTTGGAGTAGGTGTGTCACTGTGGGTGTGGGCCTTAAGACCCTCATCTTAGCATTTCATTCACAGATTTACTTTATTAAAAAAAAGAAAGAAAGTGAAAACTGGTTATGGTATCAGACACCTAAAGATCAGGAGCTCAAAACTGGCTTAAGCTATATGTGAGTTAGAGACCAGTGTGAGCTATTTAAGACTATCTCAAACCTGTAAAGAAATAACAGGGGCCGGGCTGCGGCAGTGTACACCTTTGATCCCAGCACTTGGGAGGCAGAGGCAGGCAGATTTCTGAGTTCGAGGCCATCCTGGTCTACAAAGTGAGTTCCAGGACAGCCAGGGCTACACAGAGAAACCCTGTCTCAAAAACAAACAAACAAACAAACAAACAACCCCCCCCAAACCAACAAAAACAAAACAAAGCAAAACCAAAAAAGAAAGAAAGAAAACAGGAGCGTGTAATTCAGTGGTAGAGTTCTCTCACCTTAGCAGGTTCAAGGCCTAGGACCACAAAACAAAAATAAAACAAAAATAGATACAGATAAGAATAACACCTACAGTTTTTTGTATTTTATCATGGGATATTATATCTATGGCTCTCTACCTTGAAAAGGGTCAGTAACTCTCTGTCAAACAAGAACAAAGGGTCAAGAACAAAGATGAGTTCTTACTTTGGGGAGAGGGTTCAGACCTGGTCTTATATGGTAGTCCCAGCTGGACCACTCTTACTGTGTAGCCTAGGCTAGACTTGAACTCATGTCAGTTTTTCTCCCTCTGACATTTCAGTGCTGGGATTACAGGTGTGACCTATTGTCTCTGTCTCTCTGTGTCAAAGGTGATAACTTCTGCAGAAGAGCAAGGAATATGTAGGGTGGGACTCTGTCCACCCATCATTCGTCCATCTATCCATCCGTCCATCTATCCATCCATCCATCCATCCATCCATCCATCCATCCATCCATCCATCCATCATCCATCCATCATCCCTCAATCCATCCATACATACATGCATACGTACATCCAGGACAGGGCCCTCCATATCCCGGCCTGCCTTGAACACCATAAACAGCTGAAGATGACTTGAGACTCTGACACTGTTGCCTTCACCTTCCAAGTGCTGAGATTACCTCTTAGACCACATTCGTCTTTTTGGTGTTGGGAATCAAACCTGGTTTTGTGCGTGCTAGACAAGCACTGTGCTAGCACAGCCGCCCGCCACCTCTCTCCCCCAGGCCTCCTGTAATACCTTCCTTTTGCTTAATTACTTGTTCTTGCTTTTCATCCCCACCTTTCAGTTAGTCCAGAGCCAGTGTGCCAAGCAAGCAGTCCACTCCACCATGGAGGCTCTCCCAGGCCTGTGTACTGGTTTATCATTGTCTGTAGTTACTTGTCTGTGTGGTGTGTGCATGTGTACAAACATGCCACACAAAATGTGGAGCTCAGAGGGCAACTAGCAGGATTTCTGTCTTCTACCACATGGATCCTGGGGAGTGAATGTGGGTTGTTGTTGGCTTGTTGCCAAACCTTTACCCACTTGTCCTCTGCTTTCACATGTGTGCTGTAGTGTGTACCTCTTCACCCCAAAGCAAAGCACTCACGCTCACTTAGCTTGCGTAAGTCAGTATGATGTATATCCGATCCCCCTGCCTCCACTTCCCAAGTGCTGGGATTACGGGTATTTCCACCGTGCCTACTTTACCCAGTGCTAAGGATCTAGCCCAGGCCCCTCTTGGTGCCAGGCAGGGACTTTGGTAGCTAAACTATATTCTCAGACCATTGTAGGAAATGGTTAACATCTTCATTTCGCCTGAGTCTTTTGTCTAGTACCTTGATTTTTTTTCTATCTTTTTAATGTGCAATAGTGTATCAGTGAAGTTTCATAGTTTTGATTCACATTTGTTAATTATAATAGGGGTTTTTGGGTTTTTTTTTGTTTTGTTTTGGTTTGGTTTGTTTTTTTCAAGACAGGTTTTCTCTGTGTAGCCCTGGCTATCCTGGAACTCACTCTGTAGACCAGGCTGGCCTCGAACTCAGAAATCAGGTCTGCCTCTGCCTCCCAAGTGCTGGGATTAAAGGCGTGCGCCACCATCGCTCGACAAGATGTTGATTTTTATAATTGAACTAATTTCAAAAAAATGAATCTGTATAGTTCAGGCTGGATCCTCTCCTCCTCTACCTGAGGGTCCAGCGCTAGGATTATAGATGTGGACTGCACTCCTGGCTCTAAATTGACTTGGTAACCTGAATTTCTTGGGATTTTTGTTTAAATTTTTTTGATAGAGGTTGTTCTTGTTTTTGTTTTTGTTTTGTAGGTTTTTCCATTTAGACAGCTTTCTTATAGACTGACACTGGGAATTTAGACTCCTCTTAATACTTTCCTGTTTTGTATCTTTCTTATTGCAGTTAAACTATAACTTTAGTCTTTTGCGGTGTTAATTGTTGGATTGACTGGCTGAGGCCTAATGAGAGAAAGGCACTTTTTTATTCCTACAAGCGTTTCTCTGATCTGTGCCGCATGCTTCCCACTAACCCACCCTCGCTTCTTTGTCTTGAGCTATTTACATGATGAACTTTATTATCAGTATGGTATTGCCTCTGAATTTCTGGAATAAGTCTCACCATTCTGGATTTACTTATTGGTATTTGGGGCTCTGATACGTATTCATGAAAGAGAATGCCTTTTATATTTTTTCCCATGCCATCACTGATAATTAGGATTTCATAGCAAATATTGGGTAGGAAAATATTTGTTGGTGAGAGGTAATACCCATCTCTATTTTGTTTTCATTTAAGTCACTTTCTTTCTTTTTCTTTTCTTTTTTAAGACAAGAGTTTCAGGGTCTCACAATATAACCCTGGCTGGCTTAGAACTTGAACTCACAGAGATCTACCTGCCTCTACCTGTCTGCCTTCTGAGGTCTGGGATTAAAGGTGTGTTCCTTGTAGAAGAGAGAGCTATACTTCCAGTGACCTGCATTTCTAAGTTAGCTGCCTGATGTGGGTGCTGGGAACAGAACTGGCATCCTCAGCCAGAGGATCTCTCCAGACCACACAGAGAGACCTACCTAAAAAAAAAAAAAGTGAAACAAAAGAGAAAACAAACAAGATTTAAGGCAGTCCTCCTGACCCAGCCTCCAGGCCTCCAGGTACTGGGATTACAGGCCCTCCCTGAGACTGGAGACATCTCTTGATGTCTACCTTAAGATGTGCTTGTGAGCATTTCAAGAGTATTATGGTGGGGAAGGTCTGACAGTGTAGAACAGCTCACATCTTACAGCTTGGCAGCAGTGCAAAAATCCTGTTATTTTTGTTTAAATAACTGCTTTTACTTAATTTTTTTTTATATTTATTTTAGGGGGCTGGAGATATGGCTCAGCAGTTTAGTATTGAGAGTTCTTCCAGAGGACCTGGGTTCAATTCCCAGCAACCATGTGGCAACTCAGAATTGTCTGTAACTCTGAGATCTGACACTCTCACATACACATACATGCAGGCAAAATACCAATGCACATTTAAAAAAAAACCATTATTTTCGGTGTGATTTGTGCATCCTCGTGCCTGTGATTGCATGGCTTGGAGGTCAGACTTGACTTGTAGGAGTGGGTTCTCCTGCTGTGTGTCCTAGAGATCAGGCTTAGGTCATCAGGCGTGGTGGGAAGTCCCTGGATCCAGCGACCTACAAGACTGTCTCTAAGGAATTTATTCTTACCTGGTTGTGGTGATGTACTCCTTTATCCCAACACTTGGGAGGCAGGGGCAGGTGGATCGTCGTGAGTTTGAGGGTAGGCAGTTTTACAGAGTTAGTTTTAGGATAGTTAGGGCTATGCAGAGAAATCCTGTCTCAAAACAGACAAGCAAACAGGTATACATTCATTGCCTCTGGTTACAAAAATAATTATGAAAAATTTAGACATTTGGCACTGCATTGAGTTCTGTGGCGACCAGTGAGAATGCTTATGCGAGTCTTCTATTTTCTCATCTCTGTCCATATTTGTTTTTATCTTACATGTTTTTTTGTTTTGTTTGTTTTTGTTTTTTGGGGGGTTTGGTTTTTTCGAGACAGGGTTTCTCTGTATAGCCCTGGCTGTCCTGGAACTTACTCTGTAGACCAGGCTGGCCTCAACTCAGAAATCCGCCTGCCTTTGCCTCCCAGAGTGCTGGGATTACAGGAGTGCGCCGACACCACCACCACCACCACCACCACCACCACCACCGCTCGGCCATTACATGTTGTTTTGAAGATGATTTTTTTAAAAATGCCTCTTGCCATTATGTAGTCAGATTTACAAGTACTCGGATTCAAATGTATTTTAACTTGTTTTAATATTTCTGTCTCTGTCTCTGTTCATATCCTGACTAGTCCACTTGTTTTTGGAGACAGGGTTTCTCTGTGTAACCTTGGCAGTCTTGGAACTGGTTCTTTAGACTAGGCTGGCCTTAGAGTCAGGGATCCACCTGCCACTGTCTCTGCCTCTGCCTCTGGAGTGCTGGAATTAAAGGGGCACTCCCTCCCCCCTTCTAAGATACAGTCAATGCAGATTAGTCCATTTGGTAAGTATTGCAAAGTATTGCATTTTCCTGGATCTGGTTTCCACAGAGTCTGTATTGTAGATTACTTGAAGAGATGATCTGTATGGCCCATAATCAAATGCAAGCAAGATCTCTAAGATAGGACTAAGATTTGTATTTCTGCCAGCTGTGGTGGTGCGTGACTTTAATTGTAGCACTCAGGAGTTAGAGGCAGGTGAATGTCTGAGTTTGCGGCCAGCCTAGTCTTCATATTGAGTTCCAGAGCAGCTATGGGTGCATAGCAAGAGCCCATCTAAAGAAACAAAAAGGTTTTGTTTCAGAGACATAATCGGAAGCATTATTATAACTTGTCTGGATTATATACAAGATAACTTGTTTGTTTGTTTGTTTGACATAGGATTTCTCTGTGTAGCCCTGACTGTCATGGAACTAAACTCTGTAGACCAGGCTGGCCTTGAACTCACAGAGATCCAATTTCTTCAGTGTCCCAAGTACTGGGATTAAAGGCATGCGCCACCGGACCTTCTGGCTTCCATATCCTTTTCATTCCCCCTCCAAAATGCACCTCATACGCCAGCAAGTGGGTGATTGTTTCTGTCCCCAAGCCTGATAGCAAGCTTGCTATGTGGAGCCCACATGGTAGAAGGGGAGAACTGGCCGGCAACACCTTGTCTCCAGACCTCTACATGTGGCACACAGAGAACATAAGCACCACAGCTTTGGTGCTGTGCCCTGTAAGTGCAGCTCTGAGGACGCAGAGGGAGGATGCTAGGACCTAGCTCAGCCAGGACCCTGAGACACAAAGCTGGCTTGAACTTTTCCATCTCATTTGAACTTATCCAATGTCTATTACTGAATATCCAATGTCTTACTTTCTCTGACTTGAGACTTTAGCTTCTGCTCATTTTTGAGCTTTTACCCACCCTCCCAAGCCTCCTTTCTTACTGCACTCTTCCCTTCCCCATTTCCCCTTCCTCCCTCCTCCTTGTGGTTCTGAGGGTTGATTCCAGTGCCTTCCTTACTTGGCCAGGCCCCACCACTGGTCTATACCCCAGCCCTCATTTTCCTGTTTCTCTTTTTCGAGGATCAGTACCTGGGAAAGCAATATATACTCTTAAACACAGACCCATTTCTCCATTCCCTGGTTTTGTTTACATTTGTAGCTGTTGGATGACAATAACAGGTTTTGTTTATCAGCATAAATGCAAATTCTAGTTTCCTTTCCTGTTTCTGTGATTTAAAAAAACAGATGGGGCTGGAGAAATGGCTCAGTGGTTAAGACTGCTCTTCCAGAGGTCCTGAGTTCAATTCCCAACTCACTCTAATCACAATGGCTAGTCTAAAGAATACAAAGACAAGCCACACATGATGATGGCTCCTGCCTGTAAAGCCAGCATTTGGAAGCTGGGGCACAATGATTCAGTGAGTTCAGGAACTGCCTGGTTATGAAGGGTCTTAGGTGTGTTCACCTGTGCCTGTAACCTTTGCAGTTGGGAGGCTAAGCTAAAGACATTCATTCATTCATTCATTCATTCATTTATTTATTTAGGTTTTTTGTTTCATGAAACAGGGTCTGGTGGTAGCCCAGGTTGGCTTTGAACTTTTAATCCTTCAGCTTCCCCAGGGCTGGAATTCTAGATTTGTGCCACCATGTCCTGCTCTCAATGAAGGTTTTGAGACAGAATTTCATCTATCTCTGTCTGTCCTTGAACTCTGGTCCTTTTGCCTCTGCCTTCATAGTGCTACTATTACAAGCATTTGCTCCTGTGCTCCAATTTATGTGCTGGGGTTCAAACACAGGGCTTTGGTCAACGAGACAAGCACATACCAGCTCGGCTACATCTCCAATCTTCAGCATAGTTTTAGTTTGCAATTTTCCCCATGACTAAAGATGCTGAGCATTTTTTCTTGCTTTTATGAACTAATTGTCTGTCTGTCTGTCTGTCTATCTTACTAGACAGGATATCTATCTATCTATCTATCTATCTATCTATCTATCTATCTATCTATCTATCTATCTATCCATCCATTTATCTTACTAGACAGGATTTCTCTGTGTAGCCTTGGCTGTCGTGGAACTCACTTTGTAGACTAGGCTAGTGTAGAACTCACAGAGATCCGCTGGCCTCTACTTACTGAATGCTGGGATTAAAGCTGTGCTCAGCTAAGGACTATTTGTATTTCTTTTGAGAAGTTTCTGTTTTCATTACTTATATTAATTGTTCTTTTGAACCAGAGTTTTTTGAGTTCTTCATGTATTTTGTATATTAATTCCATGATGGATGAACAGCTGGTAAATTTCCCTCCAAGTCTGCAGTCTGTCTGTCCACTCTTGATTGTTTCCTTTGCTTTGGTGAGGTGTTTAATTTGTTGCAGTCCCCATTTCTCAATTCCTGTTTTTATTTCCTGAGCCATTGGAGTTGTATTCAGAAAATCATCGTCTGTGCCTCCATTCTGCAATGTTTTCCTGTCGTTGATCACATTTTGATTGGTTTTTATGCAGAGTGAGAGATAAGAATCTAATTTCCGTTTTCTTCATTTCTAGCTTTCCCAGCGCTGTTTGTTGAAGACTGTTTTTTATGCAGGGTATGCTTCATCCCTTTTGTTGAGAATCCACATAGCTTTAGTTGTGTGGTTCATCGCTGTCCCTTTGTCTGTGGGTCACTTTCTGTGCCTGTGTCATGCCTACCAGGCTTGCTACTACATGTCTGGGGTAGGCTTCTAAGTAAGGTTTGCTGTTTCTGCTCATAGCTGTTTGGCTGTTTGGAACATGTGTGCTAATATATGAATTTAAAGCCAAAGATCTTTGTCATGAAGTGGATCTAGATAAATAATTTGGATATATTTGTTATTGCAGCTCTTAGGAGGCTGAGTCAGGAGGATCTTGAATTTGAGGCCAGTGTGGGGTACATCGCAATAACCTGTCTCAAACAGAACAAACCCTGGGAATGATGGTATACACCTATAACCTCAGCCTCTGGGGAAGCAGAGGCACAGAGTCCAAGGCCAAGGGCAGCCACCCAGCATCCCTGCCCGACACAAAGCAAGTGAGCTAACAAAGGGCAAAGATGTGAGGCCTCAGTGGGAGGTGACTGGGATCCATCCCCAGTTAACTGGCACCCCCCCCCAAGTTATTGTGAATTATTTGGTATCAGATTGAAACTTTTTTGTTTTGTTTTTTTGAGACTGGGTTTCTCTGTGTAGCCCTAGCTGTCCTGGAACTCATTCTGTAAAACAGGCTGGCCTCGAACTCAGAAATCCGCCTGCCTCTGCCTCCCAGAGTGCTGGGATCACAGGCGTGTTCCACCACCTCCCGGCCAGATTAAAACTTTTAATTTTGAAGCTTTGCAAGGTAAAACGATGATTAAGTTGGTGACACAATCACTAGTTTAGAGTCCTTTTCTTTTCCTTGTTTTTGTTTTTTGTTTGTTTATTTTGACAGGATTTCTCTGTGTACTCCTGGCTGTTCTGGAACTCTCTTTGTAGACTAGATGCAGAGATAAACCTGCCTCTGTCTCCCGAGTGCTCCAGCAAATGGTGTGTGCTACCACCACCAGCCTTCCTTTTCTCTACTTTAAACATTTATCCCAACTTCATTTATTTAAAGTTTGTGCGGAGTTTAGTCTGTAAATGTCTATTTTCTATGGTTCTCATTGGAACTGAACCACATGCTAAATAGTAATAACTCTTCTACTGATCCACACTCCAGCTTGTCAGTGTATTCCCTTAATTTGAGGGACATTAAAAGTTTCATTTTTGGGGCTGGAAAGATGGTTAAGAGCTCTGGCTACTCTTCCAGAGGATCTAGGTTCAGTTCCCAGCACCCCTGACAGCTCCCAACTCTGTTACAACTCCAGTTACAGGGGATCTGACATCCTCACACAGACAGACAGACATGCAGGCAAAACAGCGATGCATTTAAAAAATAAGTATAAAAAATAGTGAACTTTAAAAAGTTTCATTTTATAGATGGTATTACTATTCTAATTTTTAGCAATGGCAAAAGTTTTTAGCCTCCCTTCCATAGCAGTCATGGGCAGCCATGACACTCTCTTGCCACCTGGTGGCAGCATATCATAACTTGAAAGTTAAGGCTTTTGAAGCTGTATGGTTTTTTTAAAAAGGACATGGTGAGCTGGGCGGTGGTGGTGCACGCCTGTAATCCCAGCACTCTGGGAGGCAGAGGCAGGCACATTTCTGAGTTCGAGGCCAGCCTGGTCTACAGAGTGAGCTCCAGGACAGCCAGGGCTATACAGAGAAACCCTGTCTCGAAAAAACCAAATCCAAAAAACAAAACAAAACAAAACAAAAAACAAAAAACAAACAAACAAAAAAAGGACATGGTGAGAAGTTATTGACTGATACAGATTTTTTTTTTTTTTTTTTGGTTTGGGATAATTGAAAATGCTTTGAAAATAGTAGCTGTTCACACATGAATATAATTAGTACCTTTGTATTATGCATTTTCAGTGGTTAAATGGTAAAGTTGATGCTATAGGATATCAGTTTAAAGACAGGGACAGGACAGTGTATGATAGCATTTAAGTACATGAGCGGACTAGATGGTGTTAATGGTTCTTAGTGAGAGTTCTTAGAATGAACCTGTCCATCACTGCCTACTGTCTAGGGAAGAAAACAGACCAGGCTGTAAGTCAGTGACTTTTCACAGTTACATCAAACAGAGGAACTGTCATAAATACAATGTAATGCTATTAGAATCCCTCAGACACAATGAGAAGTCTGGAGAGCTTTGTTAGCTGAGTGACCTGGAGTCTCAATGTTCTCTAAAGTTTTAAGCCACATGTAGTTTCAGCAGCTGCGGCCACAGCCATTCCTCTGTTTTGCGTTCTCTTCCTCTTCTTTCATTATTTTATGTATATAGGCGTTTGCCTGCATATATGCCTATCCATACTAAATATGCATATTCTTGGCATTTATGCTAGATTCATCAAAGAAAATTTCCATTAACATAAAGTACTCAAACTACCTACACACAAAGGGAATGTTCTTTGCACTGTTGAGTGTTTGGTAGTGTGTCTGACCAGGAGCATGTAGGGGGACAACCACAGACTTTCCTAGGATGTAGCCCAGTGTATACTAATGGGCTATATGATAATCAGTCTATCTAAGCAAATGCTCAAAGGAGCTCATCAGGTCAGGGCATCTGCCACTAAGCCTGAAGACTGACTTTAATCCCAAGGACCATGTGGTGGATAGAGAGAACTGACTCCAGGTTTTCCTCTGACTAACTCATGTGCAATGCAGTGTGTGTGAGTGTGTGCATACACATATAATTTCCAATGCTTCATTTATATTTCTGTTTGAGACAGGGTCTCTCTGTGTAGCTTTGGCTCTCCTTGGATCTCATTCTGTAGACCAGGCTGGCCTCGAACTCAAGAGCTCTAACTGCCTCTGTTGGGATTAAAGGCTGTGCATCGCATTTAGCCCTGAGTTCAAGGTCACCCTTGTCTACAAGAGAGCTTCAGGACAGCCAAGGCTGAATAGAGAGATATCTTAAAAATAGGGATTATTTTTTATTTTTTATTTAATTTTTTTTTTTTGGATTTGGTTCCCCCACCCCACCCCCCAGACAGGGTTTCTCTATATATCCCTGGCTGTCCTGGAACTCATTCTGTAGACCAGGCTGGCCTCGAACTCAGAAATCTGCCTGCCTCTGCCTCCCAGAGTGCTGGGATTACAGGTGTGCGCCACCACTGGCTTTTTTTTTTTTTTTGGATTTAGTTTTTTATTTATAATACCCAGTTTCAAGATAAAACCTAATGATTTTCAGAATTTTGTTGGTATCTTTGTAGAGGTTCTCCTTTTATCTTTAATTTTATTAATTGTTGCCTTTTCGCTAGACTGGCTAAGGGTTCGTTAGTTGTACTCTTCAAAGAATCAACTTTTTGTTTCATTGATTCTTTGTGTTATTATCTTTGTTCTCATTTAATTAATTCCTGCCCTGATCTTGATTTCTTTTTGTCTACTGACTTGGGATTCGGCTTAATTTTCCGCTTTGAGGGCTCTAAGATGTAATTATTATTCATTTGAGCTTTCCTCTGGCTTTTCCCTTTTTCTTTTTCTTTATTTGTTTTTGTTTTGTTTGTACTTGTTGTTGTTGTTGTTGTTGTTGTTGTTGTTTTGAGACAAGAAGGCTTTTTTGTGTAACCCTGTCTGTCCTGGAACTCACTTTGTAGACCAAGCTGGCCTTAAAGGCACAGAGATCTGACTCTCTGCTGGGATTAAACACCTGGGCTACTCCTTCTCTGGTTTCTTTTTTTTCTTTTTTCTTTTTTCTTTTTTGGATTTGGTTTTTTGGGGACAGGGTTTCTCTGTATAGCCCTGGCTGTCCTGGAACTCACTCTGTAGACCAGGCTGGCCTCGAACTCAGAAATCCGCCTGCCTCTGCCTCCCAGAGTGCTGGGATTACAGGCGTGCGCCACCACCGCCTGGCTAGAATATCATTCTTTTTTTTTTTTTTTTAAAGATTTATTTATTGTTATATGTAAGTACACTGTAGCTATCTTCAGACACATCAGAAGAGGGCATCAGATCTCATTAGGATGGTTGTGAGCCACTATGTGGTTGCTGGGATTTGAACTCAGGACCTTCAGAAGAGCAGTCAGTGCTCTTAACCGTTGAGCCATCTCTCCAGCCCTAGAATATCATTCTTATAGTTCACTTAAATTACATTTCAAAAATACAGTTTGGCAGTTAACCATCTATATGGTGGGTTTTTAGGGTCATAGTCCCCTTTTGTTGTTGTTGTTTTGTTTTGTTTTGTTTCTTTTCTTTTCTTTTTTTATATAGGATCTTGCCATGTAGCTGGCTGGTTAGAACTTGATGTGTAACCAGCCCAGCCTCAAACTCCTACCTCTAGGCAGATCTCTGTGCATTCTGGTCTATACAGCAAGCTCCAGCCCAGCTAAGGCTACGTAGAGATACCCTGTCTCAACATAGTATTTTAAATGGAAAGATGGGTCAGTAGTTAGGAATGCTTGCTGTTTTTCCAGAGGACCGGAATTTCGTTCCCAGCACCTGCATCGTCTCAGATAGCTCCTGGTATCTCCAGCTACAGGGGATCCAACACCTTTTTCTGGACTTAGAGGGCACCCACACATGGCATGCATACATATAGACAAACATGCGTACACACAGGAGTCCTACCTGTGCCTCCTGAGTGCTGTGATCACAGCCTGTGCTACCACATCTGTGCCTTTGGCCAGGTTTTTAGTTCTAGAAGTATGTAGTTGTGTGAGTGAGGAAGTATCTGGTGAAATAACATGAGATGAGACAGGTAATTTGGCAGTTAATTTGAGGTGAGGTAATCAATAGGACTTGAACAGGTAGAATGCCTGAGAATGAAGTGATTTACATTGTGTGTATCAGCTGATTTTCCCAGGAAGCTTGGTTGTGCTGCACTTAGAGAGTTGAGGTCACAATAGATATCTTCTAGGTTGAGCAAAGATCACTTTATAACCACAGCGGTGTCTGGCAGCATAGAGAGGGCATGCTTTCCCTCCCAGCCTTCCTGTCCCTGTGCAGTCAGACCCTGGGCACATGGGAGTGTCCGTCATAGCGCTTTGCCTGTCTTTCCTCCTTTTCTCTACTACTTTTGCCCTCTGGGAGCTGTATGCTCCTATCTAGTCACTACGCCTTGGTTGGCTGCCAGAATCAAAATGACCTGCTGAGGGCTTTTCAAGGCAGTCAGACCATGAGGTATTTAAGGGGAAAGTTAAATAGGAAGGTTAAATAAGTGTATTTATGTAATTAGTATTTAAGGTTATATAATTTCTCTTTAATTATATAAATAATAATGTTATCTCTGCCTCTCTCTGTCCCTATGACTTTGGTTGTGCCGTGGCGTGGGTGTGGAGGACAGCCTTGAGCATCTGTCCTCACTGTCCACCTTGTTTGAGGCAGCGTCTTTCCGTTGCTTTGCTGCTCTGCTGCCTACGCCAGGCCAGCAGGCCTAAGCTTCCAGGGCAGTTCCGCCATCAGGCTTGCCCTGCAAGTGCTTTTACCCACTGAGAGATCTCCATCCTTCTTTGGTAATTACACGAGTCAAGAGCTTGTCCTTACAGAAAAGGAAAATAATACAAAGACATGTTGCCATCCCATTATCCTTTTCAAGGATCTGTGAATAGTTTGTGTCTATATTTAGTTTTTATGTTTTTTCCCCCTGAGACAGGGTCTTGGCTGTCTTGGACCTTACCTTTTAGACCAGGGTGGTTTCAAACTCAGAGAGATCCTTCTGCCTCTGCCTCCTAGGTACTAAGATTAAAAGCATACTCAGTGCCGGGCGGTGGTGGCGCATGCCTGTAATCCCAGCACTTGGGAGGCAGAGGCAGGTGGATTTCTGAGTTTGAGGCCAGCCTGGTCTACAGAGTGAGTTCCAGGACACCCAGGGCTACACAGAGAAACCCTGTCTCGGGGGGAAAAAAAAAGCTTACTCAGTTTGAAGTAAGTAAAAGTAAGAGCTTATTATATTTAATGTTTTATTTAAAGTTTGCATTTTTGATTCTTTAAATTGCTAGTATATTTTGGTGGATTTTTTTTCACACCAGTAGTTCTCAGGAGAGCTGTAATTAGTCCATAGGAAGGAATAGAATTCTAGTCAACCATTTCTTCTCTTGATGACACCAGTAAGCTTCCCCTGTAACAACTATGACAGGTTGGGGGACTGTAGAGAAAGGAGGTTGGTCCTGTTAACTTTTTCTGTTGCTGCAGGAGTAACAACGTGGGCTGGGAGACAGCTCAGTGAGTAGGGATACTTCATTCTGTAAACATGAAGGAATTTCAAATCCTCAGAGGAAAAAGAAATCCCCAATAAAAAGTCTGTGTACCTGTAACTCCAGTGCTTGTGGGTGTAGACGGGCTTGCTGGCGACCAGACCAGCTCCAAGTTTAATGAAAGTCCTTATCTCAATGGGAAAAGGCGGAGTGTGAGAAATCAGCCATGTGCATGGTCTGCGTGTGTGCTTGGGTATGAACACTGGCACCCCAGCTCCCACAGTAACAATTGGACTGTTTCTGTGGCAGACAGTGTTACATTTCTTCCCTCATGCAAACCTTGTAACAGCCTGTTACAGGTAACATACATGTATACCATGTAGAGCATGTTATATTGCTATGTGCCCCACATGTGTTGCTAGCTTGGTCATTTGCTCAATCTTAACTCTCAGAAGTAGCCGGGCGGTGGTGGCGCACACCTGTAATCCCAGCACTCTGGGAGGCAGAGGCAGGCGGATTTCTGAGTTCGAGGCCAGCCTGGTCTACAGAGTGAGCTCCAGGACAGCAAGGACTACACAGAGAAACCCTGCCTGAAAAAAAAAAAAAAAACCCAAATTAAAAAAACAAAACAAAACCCAAAAAACTCAGAATTCTGTGACTTCCACATAAGATGGTCATATCACTCTCGTTTTCCAGTGAGAGAGGCATAGGATTTGTAGAGTGACTTTCCTGTGATTACACAGTCAGCAAATCTCTAGCCTGCAATTTGATAGGACTCCAAAGTGGGCTTTACTCCAAGAACAACTGAAAATACCCTTCTGTGTTTTGCTGGGATTGTAAAATGATGCAGTGACTTTGAAAACAGTTTGATAGTTCCTCATAAGGTTGGATATAGGTGCCATATGACCTTTTTGAGGAGGAGAGCTGTATCAACTGGACACTACCAATAAGTCAAGAAAGATGAGTGTTCAGAATTGACCATTAGGTTCTACACTCAGCAGTCTCTATGAATATGACAAATAATGTCTTCTGATTGCTAAGTGGCATTTTGAGTATTTGTACCTTTGATTCCTTTGATAATTGTGTGAAACACACAGACTCCTCTCTAAGAGAATATTCTCTTTAAAATTAGTATTTAGGGACTGGGAGGATTGCTCAGAGGGTTAAGATTGCTTGCCCTATAGGTCTGAGTGCCTATGTTTGAATCCTTAGCCCCTATAAAAAGAGTCAGGCATAGCTTTATGGGTCTGTAACCCCAGCACTGGGAGGCAGAGGTAGGATTTTTGTGGCAGCCAGAGTAGCAGAAACTGAGACTTCTTGTCCAGCAACAGACCCAGATTTAAGGCAATAATGTGGGGTGTGAGAGAGGAAGAGGAAGATGTCTGGAATCCTGCTGTGGCCTCCACGTGGCACATACACCCAAATACTCACATGAATTTACCAGAGAGAGAGAGAGAGAGAGAGAGAGAGAGAGAGAGAGAGAGAGAGAGAGAGAGAGAGATGCATTGCCCATACCAGTGTGTTTGGGTGTCTTCTTGGTTGTTCTCTCCCGACCTCACTTTGATTGTTTTGGAGCTCAGCATTTCTGCTATATAGCCCCCCAGAGGCATCAGCTTCTGCCCCCCAGTACTAGGGTTACAGATGTGTGCTACTTTGCATGGCTTCTATGTGGGTGCTGGGGATCTGAACGTGGATCTTCATGTTTGTGAACCACGATCTTTACCCACTGAGCCTTCTCCTGGCCTCCATAGAACACTCATTCACCACAATGAATTGGTGTTTGTGACATGTGTAAGGCCTATGTCCAGATTTGTTTTTACTTATCTTTGCATGTAAATGTCTGTTTGCATGCTTGGTTTTGTTTTTTTTTTTTTTTTTTCAGTGCTGTGGAGCCCAACTGTGGCCTCACACATGATAGGCAAATACTTTAGAACTTAGCTATAGTCTCAGCCCTCATTTCATTTCATTTTATAGAGATAGGGTCTTACTAACTTGGCCAGGGTGGCCACAAACTTTTAGGCTTGAGTGATCCTCTTACTCAACATTTGGAATAGTTAGGACCATAGGCATGTATGTATTCCCACATCTGACTTGTTTGTTTGTTCATTCATGTTTGTTCCTCATATTGTAAGCTGTGTAGCCCAGGCTAGCCTTTAACTTTGTGTCAGTGTGTGTTTGCTATTGTAGGCATGGATGTCTGTGAAGTTCAGAGTGCAATCTCTGGTTCAGTCCCTGCCTTCCACCTTGGTAGGGTCCCTCTCTTTTTCTCTTGATACATCAGAGCTGGCCTATGAGCTTCTGGGAATGCTGGGATTACAGGATTACAGCCAGTGTTCCATATCTGGTTTTATGTTGGTGCTGAGGATTTTAATTCAGCTCCTCATGCTTGCCTACTGTCTTAGTTAGGGTTTTACTGCTGTGAGCAGACACCATGACCAAGGCAACTCTTATAAGGACAACATTTCATTGGGGCTGACTTAACAGCTTCAGAGGTTCAGTCCATTATCATCAAGGTGGGAGCATGGCAGCATCCAGGCAGGCCTGGTACAGGAGGAGCTGAGAGGTCTTCATCTTCATCTGAAGGCTGCTAGTAGAATACTGACTTCCAGGCAGCTAGGATGAGGGTCTTAATATAGCCCACATCCACAGTGACACACCTACTCCAACAGGGCCACACCTTCTAATAGTGCCACTCTCTGGGCCGAGCATATGCAAACCATAACACCCACTAAGCTATTTCCCTAGCCCCTTTAATTTTCAATACTCCTGTCTTACTCTCCTAACTACTACAATTCAGATGCTACCTGTGGCCTAGTTTCATATATTTTTTTAAAGATAAATTTATTGTAATACATGAGAACACGATAGCTATCTTCAGACACACTAGTAAAGGGCATCAGATCCCATTAGAGATGGTTGTAAGCCACCATGTGGGTGCTGGGAATTGAGCTCAGGACCTCTGGAAGAGCAGTTGGTGCTCTTAACCACTGAGCCATCTTTCCAACCTCCATATATTTTAATATGCTCTTTTAGGAGAGATTTTCTCGATCACTTGTGTGGAGTTTTCATTTTCTCCAGGACTGGTGGAGCAGGCTCGCGTTATGGCCCCAACCACAGTTAATACCCAGTGCTTCCTTTCGGGGCTTCCAGCCACATTTGATCTGTCTGTCTAATGGGAACGAATAGGTTAAGTACTTGAGTTTTATTTGAGGATGAACTGTTGTCTGTTTGGTTTTCTTTTGAAATGACTTGGTACATACTCTTGTCCATTCTTACAGTTCTTCTTGCCAGTCCAACAGCCTCCAATATGCTGTATTAATACAAAACTAGTTATAGGAATATGACTTAATAGTATACTTTTATTTACATTTATTTATTTGGTGTGGGGATGCGTGAGGGCAATAGTGCATGTGGGGTCAGGGAATAGTTTGCAGGAGTCCTTTCTCTCCTCCCAGTGTGCCTGATTCAGGATTGTCAGGCAGCAAGTTGCTTTACTACTGAACTACCTCACTAGCCCAATTTTACTTATTTTTATTCTTACAAGTGAGATTGTTTTCTTATTTTACTTTTGAGTCAGGGTCTCACTGTGTAGACTGGCTGGCCTGGAGATTAATATATAGACCATGCTAGTCTTGAAATCACAGAGATCTGCCTGGTTCTGCCTCAGAAATGCTGGGATTAAAGTTGTAAGCCACCACATCCAACTGTTTTATTACAATACTATCATCTAAATCTATAATCAATACCATATAAAATAAATGAGGCGGTTATTGCACTGGATAGATTAGGAAGCTTTTGCACATCTGAAATGTAAAGCTGTTAAGATATTTTTGCTTTATCCTTTGTAGTTTAAAGAAGTTTTAAAATGAGTTTGTCTCTTGTGTTAATTTGTGTGTTTGGGGGGTAGCGATGTTAGGTGTGTTTATGGAAGCAAGAGAATAACCTCTGAGTGCCTGTCTTTACCTTTCCTCCTTGTTTGAGACAGACTCTCTTCACCTCTGTAAGCCAGGCTAGCTGACCCACAAGCTTCTGGGTCTGTTGGTATTTCTCCCAGTGCTGGGGATTGAACCAAAGGCCTAATGCATACAGGCGAGCCTTCTGCCACTGAGCTAGACTCCCCCTAGACTTTAAGTTCCTCTCTCTGCCTCTCTCCCCACAGCGGCACATGGAATACAGATAGCTGTGCTGCTCTCTCTGCCCAGTTCCTGTGTATGCTTTGGGAATTCCAGCTGCTACACCCCCACTTCACCTACTGAGCAGTCTGCCTGCTGTCTTCATTTAACTTATCTCTCACGGTTTGAATCTGTAGAGATTATTTTTTTAACAAATGAGCAAGAAGATTATATAATGAAGAACTGTAGCTTTTTTTTTTTTTTTTTGAGACAGGGTTTCTCTATGTAGCCCTGGCTGTCCTGGAACTCACTCTGTAGACCAGGCTGGCCTCGAACTCAGAAATCCGCCTGCCTCTGCCTCCCAGAGTGCTGGGATTACAGGCATGCGCCACCACCGCCCGGCGAACTGTAGCTTTTTAAAGTCTAGGGGTAGTCCAGTTAGGATGCAGCTCAGTGGCAGAAGACTTGCCTGTATGCATTAGGCCCTTGGTTCAGTCCCCAGCACTGGGAGAAATACCAACAGAATCCTCCCCAGGAGGACCAGGGACACAAGCCTAATTATAAAACAGCACGCTCAGGGAAGCTCAGAGTTGTGGCTGTCTAGTATTTACTTTATTCTCATTCTAATACAATTTATGACTTGGGTAAATTTCTGTCAGAAACAAAGTTGGCAAGTATAGCTGGCATGCTTTCTTGATCTGCTAAATGGCTTTTCCGAAAGTCATATTCTTATACATAAGGAAAATGGCCTTTGTTATTCTTCAGTCAATTAGAGAATGTGTACCAACTTTTCCTTTTGAGGCAAGGTTCTCATATAGCTTAGTCTGGCCTTGAGCTCCTAATCTTGCCTACCTCCCAAGTGCTAGGATTGCAGGCATGCACCGCCACACCCACTTCATATGTGCTGACCTTCCATTTGTGGCTTTATGCGTATACCAGCTTTTCAGAAGATTGGGACAGTGTATCCTAGATGGACAGCTCAATAGCGGAGCATTTGCCTAGATGCATGAGACCCTGTGTTCAATCCCTAGCAATAAAAACACATCCCCCCTACATGCACACAGACAGACAGACAGACAGACACACACACACACACACACATCATCCCCCTCACCCCTAGCTGACCTGGAATTCCATGTTTAGACAAAACTGGCCTCATACTTGTGATGATCTTCCTATTTCTACTTTTTGTTTGTTTGTTTGTTTTGTTTTGTTTTGTTTTGTTTTGGATTTGGATTTTTTCAAGACAGGGTTTCTCTGTGTAGCCCTGGCTGTCCTGGAACTCACTCTGTAGACCAGGCTGGCCTCGAACCTAGAGATCCGCCTGCCTCTGCCTCCCAGAGTGCTGGGATTACAGGCGTGAGCCACCACCGCCCGCCATTTCTACATTTTTTTTTTGAGATTATATAGTAAAGACAACAACAAAAACTCTAGTTTTCCCCTAAAATTTTTCTTTTCTTTTTTCTTTCCCCTGTTCTTTCCTTTTCCTTTTCCTTTTCCTTTTCCTTTTCCTTTTCCTTTTCCTTTCCTTCTCCGGCCCTCCCTCTCATCTTCCTTCCCTCCCTTCCTCCCTCCATTCTTTCCTTCCTAAGACAGTTTCACTGTGTAGCCTTCACAAGCCAGGAGCTATTTATGCTGGGATTAGTGCTACCACATCTGGCTTTATTTTTTTTTTAATTATATGGAACTTTTAATTACCATGTTGTGTATGGTGTGAAATAGGAACCAAAAACTTCAGGAGAAAACTCAGGTGGTTAGAACTTGCCTAGTGGTACACACCCATAGTCAGCTCACTGTGTAGGCGGAGGGTCACACTTAGGAAGACGTCACAAATAACCCATAGCAATGGTTTCTTCCGCTTCCTTTTGTGTTTAAAGTAACAAAATATTTCATATCTTTCTGTTTTCTGTTTTGTTTTGAGACAAGATCTCATCATATAACTCTGCTGGTCTGGAACTCATTTTGTAGACCAAACTGGCCTCAAATGCAGAGATCTGTCTGCCTCTGCCTCCCAATTGCTGGGATTAAAGGTGTGTGCCACCATGCCTAACAATACTGGAAATCTTATTTGATGTAGATTTTTAAAAGAAACTTTTACTGTCTCAAAGACTATATCCCTTGTTGTCTTTGAACTCTTAATCTTTCTGCTTCAGCCTCCAAAGTGCATGTACCATCAGGCCTGGGTGAATTGTATTTTATATGTTGAATTTATAGGGCCAGCCTCAAAGTCTGTGTATGCTGAATAAGAATGTAATTATATTCTTTGTCAGGAGACTTTGCCTTCCTGGAGGATGTGTTTACTTGGGTGGGGGGTGTCTTACTTGGACTGTAGGCCACTTGCTGTGCCTCAGAGTGGTGAGTGAGTCAAGTTTGAACAACCAGCCTTCAGGGTTTTTTTGTTTTGTTTTATTTTTTTATTATTTATTTATTTATTTTTGGGGGGGCTGTTTTGTTTTTTCGAGACAGGGTTTCTCTGTGTCGCCCTGGCTGTCCTGGAACTCACTCTGTAGACCAGGCTGGTCTCGAACTCAGAAATCCGCCTGCCTCTGCCTCCCAAGTGCTGGGATTACAGGCGTGCGCCGCCGCCACCACCACCCGGCTAGCCTTCAGTTTTAAATGTGCCCTTTTCCCTGTTTGCTGCTGGCTGTGAATCTGTGTCTGTGTTTTTCTTGTGTGGAGAAGCTCCGAATAGGGCCCACAGATTGCCTGACAGCCTGAGCTGTCCCTATTGCCACACGTTAGGAGGAAAGCCAGTTCCTGCGGGCTGTTGTCTGACCTCCACACACTCATGTGCACCATCTAACTTTTGAAAATCCACAAATAACCTTGCTGCTGCTCTACAAGCTTGTCAGAGGATTAGAGGGGACAATGGACATTACATGAGTCTCTTTAATTGCGGAGGCGGTTTGCTGCAAGGGATTACTGCTGTTTAACTCTCCTTCCTTTTTCTCGTAGGTAGTGTTGGTGCTTCTTTTCAGTGCCAGTCCATCCATCACGACCACATTTGTCATGATGACAGTGACAAGGTGAGGTCCTTGTTGATGTCTGCCACCGTGGAAATGCATGCCATCCTCACTGTACTGCTGGAATCACCTGTGTAACACGGGACCGTGACTGAGGGTATAATGTTGATATGCACAGTACAGGGCAGGGTGTCTTAACTGGGTTCTGTATCAGATTATTGGACTGCTCCAGAAAGCCCAAAGTGCAGGTCACAGAAGAGGTGTCCTAGGCTCCTGCCTAGTCCTCCAAGTTCCTGTCTGTATCTCTGTACTTCTTCTTTCTCTGCATAGTCTGTACATAAGGCTTATTTTAACAAGTGAACATGTGCTCTCTCAGCAGCTAAGCAGTTCATGTGTTTCTACTTGGGAATAACCCAGACATTCCATATTTGTTTCACTTATAGTTTTGATTATTGTGCTGTCATCATTTCTTTTCTATAAATGTGATGATTGTATGTGTGTGGTGCAGGCCACAGGAAACCTGGGGTATTTATTGATCTTCACTGTCCCTGTATTTGAAGCAGGATTTCTTGTTTGCCACTGTCTCTGCTTCCATGCACATTTCAGCTTCCATCTTGCTGTAGGACAGCTTAGATTGGAGATGTGTGTCTCTGTCAAAGCGTTCTGTGGTTCTGCAGACCCAAGCCCTGGCCTCACTCTTAGGCATACAACCCCTCCCCCTCCCCTTACCCCTGCCCTCCCCTCCCTCCCCTTCCCTTCTCTTCCGTCCTTTCAGAGTTTCTCTGTGTAGCTCCGGTTGTTCTGGAACTCACTCTGTAGACCAGGCTGGCCTCGAACTCAGAAATCTGCCTGCCTCTGCCTCCCAAGTGCTGGGATGAGCCACCACTGCCAGGCAAGAGGATTTTCTTGACCATGCACTTGCAACTTACTCTGTTGGTTTGAGCCAGCAAGTAGTGTTTGATTGGTAGCTATGTGTCGAGTCATTTGGGGACTACATCAGGATGCAAGGTGGATAGAAAGTCCTGTTTTGTTTTGTTTTTTTTTTCATGATTTTACAGTATGACTGGGCAAAACAGGTAATTAAAAAAATGTCAGTTATATAATGTTACAGTAAGATACAATAAGAACTAAATAAAAGGTAGAGCAACATGTCATGGCACAGCCTTTAATCCCAGCTCTTAGGAGGTATAGGCTGGCAGGTGGCTTTCTGAGTTCCAGGCCAGCCTGATTTACATAGCGGTTTTCAGACCAGCCAGGGCTACATAGTGGGATCCTGTCTCAATTTAAAAAGAAGTTGATCATGGTAAGTGGGATGGTGTCCCAGAAGTGGATGTAAAGATGGCAGCTTTTATTATTTTATCTCAGTATTGTATTATTCTTATCTTTCAGTTCACTTTTACACGGGGAAGTGTGTGGAGGTCAGAGCACAGCTCTGTGGAGTTGGTGCCTTCCTGCCTCTCCGTAGCGCAGGGCTCGGGCTTGTGTGGCAGGGCCTTACCTCCTCTGCCACCTTGCTGACTTGTCTGGCTTCATCTTACCCCACTCCACCTCACCTCACATGTTTAAGACAAGGACTCAGACCCCAGTGTGTGGGAGGTGAGACACACATCTGTCTACTCACCCTAGATAGGGGGCCATGGGACCCATGGCAGACAAAAGCACTAGCAGTAGTTGGTAATGTTTGCAGAGTCTCTTGGACAACTGTGCCCAAAACTCAGAGGGCTTCTCATGCCTGCTGTTGGGGTTTTGTTAAATTTTCTTTGGCTCTTGGAGGAACATTGTCAGCCCAGATGAGAACATTTTGTTTAAACTATATATGCATATTTATACAGACTGTATATTATAGTTTTTTTTAAGGGCAGATTGTTAATAGTATGAATCTTTATGACTTTTTAAAACATCCTTGCTGATACTTTATTATCCCCTCTCTCTCTTTTGTATTTGTCTTCCTTTGCCTTCCCTCAGTAGGCTTCCTCCATTTCCCTGTCTTTCCTTCAGACCACTCGCACCGTGCCACTCTAGTGCTCCACTAACCACCTTCCCAGCAATGGCCCCTTCTTTCTTTCCTGGTTTCTGCAGTCGTTCCTGGATGCGTACTCACAGCTGATGATGTGGAGCTAGGAGTCTCAGATGAAAGAACATTTGGTGTTCATCTTTCTGGGTCTGGATTGCCTCCCCCAGTGTGACCTTTTCCGGTTCTATCCAGTTCCCTGCACAGGTCAGGGTTTTGCTTTATAGCAGAGTAATGGCTCCTGGTGTGTGTGTGTGTGCACGCTTTACTTGTCTGTTGGTTGAAGAACTTTGGGTTGTTTCCATTTCCTAGCTATTGTGAACAGATCAGCAATGATCATGACTGAGTGCTATCTGTGGAATCGAGTGGTGAGTCCTTTGGACACTGCCAAGGAGTGCTTTAGCTGGATAGTCATGCAGCAGATTTATTTTTGCTTTTATGAGAGCTCTCCACTCTGGTTTCCAAGCTGGCATGAGGTTCCTCCCCACACTCCCTCTCATTGTCACTTGTCCTGTTGTCTTTACCATTCGGATTCTGGTGAGATGAAATCTCAAGAGTTGTTTTCACTTGCATTTTTCTAATTGCAAATTTGGAAATTTTTGAGATATTTCTTAGCTATTTTTTCTTCTTTGGAGAAGTTCTCAAAAGTTCTTAATATAATACTTAAATGTAGCTATTCTTGTGTTTATTCCAAACAGTATGATGTGTGAACTCATTAAATGAACTATATTCCATTTTAACTACCAATAGTTTACATTTTTTCATTTTCTTCTCTTCCCTTGTCATCCCTGCGCCCCCTTTGAAAGAAAGACAAGTTCAGTGAACTCAGTGTGTGGTTGGGAAGCTGTGAACCCATCTCCCACACAGCTTGATTTTCCCATTGTTGTATGTTTAGGTTCTTTACTGTGCTTTGTCAGCTTATACCACTTCTATTTTTCAAAAAACTGTTACTTGTCTAACACACTAGAAAACAGGATCTGTGGAACTAAGTGTGACTTCGAGTACTAGGCTTGCAGTGGTTTGGCAGAAGTGTGTGTGTGTCCGTGTGTGTCTGTGTAGGTAGGTAGGTAATAAGGGCTCTTGAGCTAGGACAGTAATAGCTTTGTTGCCTGTAGGGTTTAGTATTTCCATTTTAGTCATCAGGATACATACTTACTGTCCCTTCTGGGAGCCAAGGGCTTGTGTCCTGCTGTCATGTCACCCCTCTTCCGCAGGTCCTCAGTCTCCCCATGAAGCACCAACATAGAACTGCCTTATAGATTCAGCTGGCCCATTTTTTTATACCTGACTGCTTCACTCTTACCTGTTGTACCTTACCTGCTTCTCTAGGGAAATCTCTTGGTCTTTGCAAATTCCACACACCCCAAAGTCCCAGTTTGAGCACTACTTACTGAGTCCTGACTGGGGTGTCCAAAGAATGAAGAAGGGATACACACATAGACAGATGTGGTGGGCACTATGTGAACACGTAAGACACCAATTGATTATGCAGCAACCAGGCACTTTAGTACTTTTATTAAGTACAACTCAGGAGGAGGGGTTAGCTAATCTCAGTAGGAGGTCACTGTAGAGGAGCAGTCTTAGGTTGCAGCCATCCTGGAGGAGGAAGCTGCAGCTAATGATTTACACACACTGGTGGATCATGCCTAATACACACACTTGAACCAGAGGAAGGAAGGCTTTGCCATGCCCTGAGCCTCAGCCAGGGAGGACTGCCATTCCCATGGTTGTGAGGCTTTGGAGTCCTTGAGAGGGCTGTGCCCACACCAGGCACACACATTAACTCCCAATTCTATCTGAATTCCCTTGGAACATCGTCATCCCTTCTTATACACTCACCTAGGGGCCCCTCTGCTCTCTACATCAGAAATGCACACACACACAAACACACACACACACCCTGAGTCACTCACATATGATAGCATTTGTTTGTTGCTAATTAATACACCCTCAGGAATGTCTTTATTAACATGGCTTTTAAGGTACTCATAGGTTGATTGTGAGAAAACCTATTTGTATTGGATGGTATCTGAAGTTCTCTCTATGTGTAACAGTTCTAAGGGCGGAACCGATGGTACATAGACCATTGGCCTGCTAGTAGGCCGGAGAGTGCTAGTTAAAATTGTATTAAGGCAGCTTCTTAGGGTCGTATGTTGGTCATGTATCTTGAAGCCCCTTGATTATACCTTAATAGAGAAAGTTTCATTAGCTTAAGAAATCAATTTGACAAATTTGAGCAGTGTTTATCCATTTAAAAGCGCAGTTAGGAGTAGGGTAGATCCTGTGACTGAAATAATTAGGACGGGAAGTGGAAATGGTTCAGGTTGTAGAATATTTCACAGTTTTCCTTCTTGGACATAGTTAATCTGAAATTAGAACACTCTAAATGTTGTTTACCTTTTATTGAGAGAGGGAGGGAGGGAGGGAGGGAGAGAGAGAGAGAGAGAGAGAGAGAGAGAGAGAGAGAGAGAGAGAGAGAGAGAGAGAGAGAGGAGAGAGTGTTTTCACTGGTGCCCAGGCATCTTTATGGAGTATGCAATTTTGTTGCCAGCCCCTCTAAAGTTTTTGAGTACCTCAATGGCTCAATGGATGAAAGTATTTGCTACAAAAGTCTGAGAAACTGAATTGGAATTAAAGAACCCATATAAAATGGCTGTTATGGTGGTGCATGTCTGTATTCCCTGCCACAGGAGAATCCCAGCATTCCCATGGGAGAATTGACCACACCACATGAAATAAAATGGCAGAAAAGAAAGACCCTGCCTCAAAACAAAGGGGAATAAGAAAACTGAGTCCTAACAATTCTTCTTCGGCTATTACATGTCTGCCCTGTCCCCAGTCACTCACACCCACACCCCGTAACTCATACACACTCATATATACACCCAATTGCACACAGACACACACACATCCAAGTCACTCACATATGCACCCAATTACTTACACACACATAAACACACACAAAATTAGTCATACACAGACCTCAATCACTCATACTGACCCATGCACACACACACCCATCACCCAATGTTTTTTAATAGTGCTTTATTTGAGTTTTTAGTTTAGAGTTGCTAAATACAAATTATAGAAATAAAATGTGTAATTTTACATCAAAAGAGGAATGCAGAAGGAGCTAGAAAACCTTGCTTGCCCTTGAGACTTTTAGTAAGGTTTTAAAGTGCAAGATGAATGAAGGTAAACAAATAAATAAAATAACGTAATAGAGCTGGCTGGTTCTAGAGTATGTGAATGTTAGAGTTGTTTATTAAGTAATACATTTTGTTAGAGAACACATTTTCAGCCCTATATTTTATACAAGAAGTAGACACACAACAAAATGGCACAAAAACTGATTATTACAGATAAGCAAGGAGAAGACACATGACCGTGTGCAACCCCGGCTCTGAGAAGCTAAGGCTGGAGGACTGGCAACAGAGAAGACAGCCTGTGGCTCTGGAAGATAGGCAAAGAGGGTGTCGTGTGGGCGTGAGCACAGAGAATGTGAAGGCCCCCTTTTCCGGACAGAGTCTCATGTGACCTAGGATGGTGGTCAGTTCCTGAGCATTCTCCCTCAGCCTCTCTGGTGCAAGAGTTAAAGGGTGCCTCATGCTACCCAAATAGAGAATTAATCTCATAAATCATTAATCTGTTCAAAAGTGTCAAAGGGAATAATGTATAGTTAATATAGGACCATGAGCAAAATATATTTAATATTATGGTATGTACTATCTGTTAATGGTTAGTGGCTCATAACTAACTCCCCAAGGCATGTCAAAAAAATTCTAATTTTGTTTCTGCCTTCGAGCTGGCCATAAAGGAAAATTTTGACCTACTTTTTGTGATACAAGTGGCAAGGGCCTTCATTTTCCAAATGCACGAGGAAAGAAATACTTAAGAATTTGGAGAAAGTTTTCAACTAGCAGTAATTCTTCAGATAGACTTCACTGGCTATGGCACTGCTGCTGTGCAACTAGAGATCTGAGCAACCAGGCCTGACCTAGTGATGTTAGGGCATGGTCGCCCATGCTTGTCATCCCACAGTGACGTCCTGAGACAGGCCAGTGGCCAGGCTCAGAGTGCTTCCAAATAGAACATTGTTGTAGAGAGTTCACCCAGAGAGGTTAGGGAAGCCCTGTGTCCCTTTCCTCAGCCTCAGCTGTCACCTCTTTGTCCATACCTTTTATAATATTCATGATTCGAAGCTAAGCATGTGTTTCTCTGAGTTCTGTAATCCAATCAAGTAAACTTTATCAAGCCTGGGAGTGGATTGTGGGCAACCTAGTATATAGCTGGGTGCTCAGAAGCACAGGTCCCAAACTGATGCTTGTGCCAGCCAGCATCTGATGCGTGAGGTGGTGCATGCCTGAGGCCAGCCTGTTCTACAGAGTGAGTTCCAAGACAGCCAGGGCTTCATAATAAACTCTGTTTCAAAACAAGTCAAAGAACCCCTCAAGTGCCAGACAAACAACAGGCTGTGTGAGGAAGGGTCCAGGATGGGGACGGAGCCCCAAGCC
Organism: Apodemus sylvaticus; assembly: GCF_947179515.1. Taxonomy (NCBI): domain Eukaryota; kingdom Metazoa; phylum Chordata; class Mammalia; order Rodentia; family Muridae; genus Apodemus; species Apodemus sylvaticus. Next base: position 57,516,458 of record NC_067474.1, on the reverse strand, counting down.
TGCGGGGATCTGAAGCTGTCCAGGTAGATTGAGAGGACTGAGGTGAGCTCCTCCAGCACGGCTGCTGCAGCATTGCTCATTGGTTGGTAGGGAAGATCCTTACCTTTTCTGTGATACTGAGATCAGAGAAAAAAGCAAGTTTCCTTTTCCCCCTTACTCAGTCCCAATATTTAAGCCAAAACCTGTTAAAACAGTAAGAAGAAAATGTGGTCTATTAAATACGCTGCCGTGCTTTATTATCTCTTATATCATGTGGCTTGAATGGCTAAACAGTCTTCTCAGGGTCTCTCTCACAAGGCCAAACCCAGTGCTGCATTCTCATTAAGAATCCTGGGAAGATGTGCTTGTGCTTTTTACATCTCCAGGCAAGCTGTTGGCGAAATTCATTTCCCTTAGTTTGTGACTGAGGACCTGACCTCTTATACACGTCCAACCAGCACTAGGTTCTAGAGGCTGCCCACATGATGTCATGTGATCACAGCATACCTCTCTGCTAGACCCTCTAGATAGCTCAGATGGAGTAGTCTGTAATCTAACATACTGTAGCAATGGCATCACCTCATTTTTGTTTGCCATGTTCTTCTAGCTAGAAGTCAGTCACAGGCTTCTAGTGTACTCCAGTAGGAGGGGATTCCACATGAGCAGTGACTCATTAGTGACCACCTCAGGGTATGCCCGTAGTTGAAGGGGGAAAATTGAGATGGAGAATTTGAATAATACAATTAGCAAGCTAATATATTAGTACCAATAATGTTTAACATGTTTTAAAATTTTAGCAACAACTTTGTTGAGAGATAATTCACATGGCATAAAACACAATGCTTTAAAATATATGTATGTATGCGTTTAGTGTCTTTGTTTTGAATTATATTTATCTTTTTTCCGTGTGTGTGTGTGTGTGTGTGTGTGTGTGTGTGTGTGTGTGTGTACATGCACACATACTATGATCAAGGACAGATGACAACTTTCAGACGCAAGTTATCTCCTCTTATCATGTGGGCCCAAGAATCAAATTAAGATTGTCAGACTTGGTGGTGAGTCTTTTACCCATAGAGTCATCAAGCTAGCCTGCCTTTTAGGACTTTCAAAAAAATGTACAACTAGATCTTCACCATCTAATTTTAGAACATCCTCAAACTCTAACCCATCATTCATCAACAAACAAACATACCTGTCTTAGGGTTTTACTGCTGTGAACAGACACCATGACCAAGGCAACTCTTTATACATATACATATACGTATACGTATACATATACATGATTTATTATATGTAAGTACACTGTAGCTGTCTTCAGACACACCAGAAGAGGGCATCTGATCTTATTAAGTATGGTTGTGAGCCACCATGTGGTTGCTGGAATTTGAACTCAGGACCTCTGGAAGAGCAGTCAGTGCCCTTAACTGCTGAGCCATCTCTCCAGCTTCCCCAAGGCAACTCTCATAAGGACAACAGTTAATTGGGGCCGGCTTACAGGTTCAGAGGTTCTGTCCATTATTCTCAAAGCAGGAACATGGCAGCATCCAGAAGGCTGAGTTCTACTTCTTCATCTGAAGGCTGCTAGCAGAATACTGGGTTCCAGGCAGCTAGGATAAGAGTCTTAAAGCCCACACCCACAGTGATACACCTACTCCAACAGGGCCACTACTTCTAATAGTGCCACCCCCTGGGGCAGGCATATACAAACCACCACAAAACCCAAATCCATGATCTGTAGCAGTTAAGCAGTTACCTGTCATTCATTTCTTTAATTCCTAGCAGCTCTGCTGGGAGATGTTTTGTTTTCTGGGGTCTTGTGTCTAGAACCTAGGCTTTGTGAATACTAAGCAAATACACTGAGCCTCTTTCAGTATTACATTTTATTTAGTATGTCACCTTTTGTGTCTGGCTTTTCTCACTTGTGTGATCCTTTGAAGATTTATACTGTAGCATAAATGAGTACTTTATATCATTTAATGGGTGACTATTTGCTTGCACATACATAACACATTTATTTATTCATTCATTCATTCATTTATTTAGTTATTTAGTTATTTAGTTATTTAGTTAGTTTTTTGAGACAGGGTTTCTCTGTATAACCCTGGTTGTCCGCCTGCCTCTGCCTCCCAGAGAGCTGGGATTACAGGCGTGCGCCACCACCACCCGGCTACAGTTGAATATCTGTAACCTCTGTGCTCTAATGGGGAGATAAAAGGAGACAGGAGAACCCCTAGAAGCTCTTGGATCAATCCTCCTGGCACAGGCAGCAGCAGAATTGAGAGCCCAGTACCCAAGAGTGCAGGCAGCTCATGCAGGATCTGCTTCAGGGTCAGTTCCTGCCTGACATCCTGTCCTAGGAAGGAGCACGCTGCGCCGTGCGCCTTGCTGCTGTGCCGTGCACACGCTCTTGGCTCTTCTCTCCCATGCTGTCTGTCCTGTCGGTCCTGAGCATGCAGATTGAGTCTTTTTTGGGTGGGGCTTATGGCTTCTCAGCCTGGGTTTTCTTTTACCATCACCCCCTTCTCATCTTCACTGCCATAATTTTTTTTTTTTTTATTGTGCCAGTGGCTGCATTCCTACCTCTGTAGTCTCTCACTTGCACGATTGGGACAGCCGAAGCCTGGTAGGTCACTGGCTGCTAAGACTTTGATTTGATTTGATTTGGATATAAATGGACTTTTGCTGCCCCCTTCTGGTGTTTAGAAGCTCTAATTGAAGGTTGCAGCTAATTAGGCTTTTCTGTGGACAGGAGTTAACATTTCTGGGTGAAGCTGTACATGTGGATTGTTTTGTAATGGATCCGTCTTGGCCTGCTTGTAGATGCTCTAGACTGTTCTGTTCAGCCATTACAAGCTTTTATCTTACTAGTTTCTTTCACCTGATTTTAGTGGAAAAAATACTTTTTATGAGAGTGAGCAAAACAAGCTTTATTAAGAAGTTTTGAAGTATTTTGTTGTTGGTGGGGTTTTTTCCCCGATTTTTTTCCTTTCCTTAGTTTGTATGCCCTAGTTCTCTTTAGGAGCTTGCCTGTTGAGAAAATGGAATTACCTCTTCAGTGAGATATTTACTTATCCATTAGAATATTGACTACATGTGGCATGTAGCTCTTGTGATCTTGTGCCAGATTCCATTGGCTTTAGAAAGGGTTGGCTTTAGAAAGTTTACTGTGTGGGCAGATACATGACTGCAAGGCAGAGTGGTTAATTCATTAGAACACAGTGGAAGGACCACCAGTTCAGGCTGGGCTTGTTGGACTGGGCTTGCTGTCAGGATATCTGCTGCAGTGGGTGTGAGGACTACAGCTTAGTTCCTGACAATGTTAGCCACCAGAATTCAGAGGCTTCCAGTAACAGTGCCTGATTGTGCATATCTACTTGGGTAGTTTTCTTCATATGAATGTTTCTTCAGTATTAGGACAAATGATTTTTTTTTCTTTTTTAATTTTGAGACAGGCTCTCAATATGCAACCCTGGCTGGCCTGGGACTCACTGTGTAGATCAGACTCACGTAGATTTCATGGAGCTCCACCTATCTTTGCTTCCTAAGTGCTGGTATTAAAGATGCGAGGTATTATGTCTGGTTAGACAAATGGCGCTTCAAGGGCATTTTAACATCATCTTTATATTGTCTTAAAATAGGAAATGACCATTTTTGCCATGCAACATACCTCCAACATGGGCCCCTATGACAAGCCAGCTGAAATAAGAACTGCTTACAGCGGGGCTGGAGAGATGGCTCAGTAGTTAAGAGCACTGACTGCTCTTCCAGAGGTCCTGAGTTCAAATCCCAGCAACCACATGGTGGCTCACAACCATCTGTAATGGGATCTGATGCCCTCTTCTGCTGTGTCTGAAGACAGCTGCAGTGGGCTCATATTAATAAAAATAAATAAATCTTTAAAAAAAAAAAAAGAACTGCTTACAGCTCAATAAAGGAAATAAGACATTTAATAAAATTGCATTATTTTGTTATAGAAATACTTAAGCAGACAAGAAATACTGTAGTCAGTCTTCTTTTTTTAATAGAACAGTTCTTCAGATAACCACAAAGTAAAGGAATTTAATCTGAAAAACAAATTTTACAATTACCATTTGATAGCACTAAGCAGCACTTCTCCAAGCTTGTAATTATTGTTTATGTACTATGCTTGAAAATGTTCTCCAAATTCATGATTGGAATGTAGTTTTTCCAAAAGCAGATTGTGAGATCTTCATGTCTTTGTATCTGTGTGTCCATCTATTCTAATATTATAGTTGTTTTCTTCTTAGTTAGAAATAAAGGCTAAGAATCTAAAGAATTTTAATTCTATGAATAGGTTGGTAGTCAATGAATTTTTCCAATTTTAAAGAAAGTATAACAGTGGTCCTACAGTCCTTCATTCACTTCTAGACCACAGGAAGGTGAGGGGAGAATCTGACTTAGATATTTTCTAAGGCTAACAAAAATATTTGTAATAAAACCTGATATAGGCATTAAAAATGAAAAATTATACAAGGACAAAAAAATAAATGTCCTAAAGAATATAAGTAGACCAAACCCATCAGTATTTAAAAAGGACAATCATATAGACCACAATGGATTTAATAGTAATATAGAGTGGGTTTAATAGCCAAAATCCAACCGATGCAGTTTATTAACTAAAAAAATATGATAAGCAAAGAAAATGTTGGTATAATTTAACCGCCATTTAATGCACTTTCAGCAAGTTAGAAATAGAAGACACTCCTTAAATTATTTCCCAGAAATACCCTGAAAGCTCCATACTCAAGCGACCACAGTTGTCAAGATTTGATAGGAAAAACAAGGTCGTCCTGTGGCTGTCTCCCTCTGACTGGGGTTACTTACCAAGTAGTGCAGGACAATTAGGGGCAAGAATATGTTGGCAAGGGAAAAAAAGTTTTGTTATTTTCAGCTGAATATACAGAATTTAAACAGAATTTTTTATTTTAAAAAGCCTCAAGGGGCTGGTCGGTGGTGGCGCATAACTTTAATCCCAGCCCTTGGGAGGCAGAGGCAGAGGCAGGCAGATTTCTGAGTTCGAGGCCAGCCTGGTCTACAGAGTGAGTTCCAGGACAGCCAGGGCTACACAGAGAAACCCTGTCTCAAAAAACAATAAACAAAGCAAAAACAAAAGAAGCCTCAAGGGTTGATTAACCATTATAATTAATGACTGAATTAGAAAAGTCAATTGGAACAAACCTAAGAATTGAAATGTAAGATAATTATAGAATATTGTGAAGGGAAACAAACTTCAGAGCAAATAAAAGGCTTCATCTTGCTCAGGTGTTGGAAGACAGCGTTATCAAACTAACATTGCCTCTTCATCTCTAGATTTAATGAAGTCCTAATTAAAATCCTAGTTGCTCTTTTTCTCTAGAATTAAAACGTTTTATTGAAATTCAAAAAACAGTGGACAAGATTTCTGAACCCAGAAATACAATCTGTGAGGGTGATAAAGAATGTTCTTCTTTTTGATACTGTCTTGTACACAACCCAGGCTGGGCCAGAATTCTCAATCTGCCTGCTTCTCATGTTAGGATCAGAGGCGTGTGCTACTATATTACGCCTGGCTGAGGAAAGCCAATTTGATGACCACCTCACCAAATCATATTCTAGCATAAGTTCTAGAAATATCTATTCGAAAAATCCCTTAATGATCTCTGTAAAGGAAGATGTAGATAGACATGTGTATTGTTGGGGATCCAGCTCAAGGCCTCGGACATGTTAGTCATGTGTTCAGACACCGAGTTTTACAGAACACAGCAGATGAACACCAAACCATTAGCTATAGTTAAAAACTTCAAGTTTGAGAAAATTAATGTTAATAATGTCCCAATAAAGACAGAAAAACTTGATGGCTTAAGGAGAAGAATGGTTAGAGCCAGATCCTTGAGAAAATGAGACCGGGTACAGAGTGAAGTGGCGTGCACTTCCTTTGCAGTCAGACCTGAACTTCTGCACGGCTCCTGTGTGGTGGTGATGCCTGCTAGAGGAGGGGTTCCATGACTGCTCTTCCTCCTTCGTACTACAAGGAGGCTCTGGGCTGAGCCCAGTGATAACTACCAGTTCCACTTGAAGTCCACTTCAACACTTCCCTGTTTCATAGGCAGTGACCTGGTAAATGACTTTAAGAGGAGTCACAATTTTCATCTGACAAGAAAACCACCTTTAAAGGGCAGCCTTGAAATTCTCAGAAAGCTCTCGCTACAGCAACTGCTTTTTCTTCAGATGCTGGTATGCTGCAGCTTTAAAATGTTAGCTCTTCTAGTGTGTACTAATTTCATACATTTCAGGTGCTATACCACATGGATACCTTCTGGGCTTTTCAGATGTACAAAATTACCATTACAGAAAGAGGTTCTGTTTGTTTTTAAAGCTCTCCAACAGGGCTTTCTGCCATTGTGGAAAAATACAGCAAGCAAAGCTTTAGCTGAACTACTGTTGAACAACTACTCAGACATAATTTCAGCCCCGCCACATTAGATTGTCAGTTGTCTCTTGAAAGGCATGCCCTCTCACTGTAATTTTATCTGTGTCAGACATGGGGGTTAAGAAAGCGTTTAGAAGCTGAGTGTAATGGTACATGCTGTTAATCCCAGCACTCTAGAGGCAGAGGCAAATAGATCTCTGTGAGTTCAAGGCCAGCCTGATCTAAGAGTGAGTTAGGGGTGGGGGTAAAGAAAAGAGAAAGCTGCATATTGAGGAAGAAATGGGGTGAGGGAGTATTTCGCAGGGGCCTATTTTTTTCCAGTTTCCCTTTGTATTAGAATTATACAAGAATTGCTAGAACTTTGCTTCAGTAGTTGCTAAGCACCTGAAATGGTGAGCCTTGGAGTTAGTCACAATAGAGCAGTGGGCTCAGTCTGATGCTGGTTGACAAATGTACATAATTACCCAATGGTGTTATGCATAAACAATGTATATGATCCAAAAAAATCCTGAAACATTTTAGTGCTGCTTTTCTGACCTAAGGCCTCTGAAACTCAGAGAAGGGCAGGGTTAAGCCCTCTAAAGGCTCAATTTCCCTTCTCAGGCCTCTTACCCCCACCGCACCCCTTTCCTGTTTATTCTTAGCCTCTTGCTACAGGCATCTTCTTTCTTCGTTTTTAGACCGGATTTTAATACAGTAGACCAGGCGGACCCCAAGCTCCCTGAAATCCTTTCTCAGCCTTCCCAGGGTTTGAGCTCACCATGCCCAGCTCAGTCTGGGTTTTCTGCTCATTGATCCTTTAACTTTTAATAAACTTTTAAAGAAACTTGTAATTTCTATCTACTTAAAAAGCCTACCCTTCTGTAATTTCCAATGGTATTAAACAATTCTTTTCCTTGTATTTATTGCCATCATAGGGTTTGTATTCTCTATTGAATCTTGAATACTGTAGTGAGCCGAGGCTTCATTTAGTATTCGAACTTCCTATCTCAGCAAAGTCTGTCACTATCGTCCTGAGAGTTGGACAAATTAGATACAAGCATGCTAGTTTTGTTTTGAGACCACGTGTCTACATTAGTCAAAGTTCCTACTCCTTCGGTCATGTAAATACATACTATATTGTGAGGTTTGCTGCTCTACCGCTGAGTTTTAGAGTTGCTGGCGGGAGCGGAAGCTGCCGCAGCGTTAGGCACTCCCTGCGTTGGAAGACGCTGCCCCACCTCCCACCTTCGCTGCCAGAGCCAGCCAAGCGAGTGAGCTGGGCGGGGCTGCGCAGGGGCGCTGCGCACCGGCTCTGTTGCCGGAACTGGCCCGAGCGGCCTGGACGTGCGCGGCCCCGCCCCCGCGGGTGGAAACAAAGGGGGCTCGGCGCGGGGGAAGAGGCGGAGCTCTCCGGCGATCCTGCGCTTGGCTGGCTAGGTTTGTGCAGGCGAGGGGAGGGGCGGGCACCCGGAACTCAGCGGTGGGAGGCTCTCGAGTTCTGTGGTCCGAAGCTTAGCGCTCAGGGCATCGCCTGCGCGCGCAGCGCAATCCACTGCGCCGGCGCGGCCCGTGCGGGTCCGCGAGCACTGAGAAGGGTGCAGTGGGGCGGGGCGGGGCCCCCCTCGTGCGGCTGGCGGGCGGCTCTCTGGAGGCCGGGGCGGTTGGGACGGCGGGCGGAAAAGATGGGGCCTCCGAGGCGCTAGCCGGCTCCTTCAGTGCAGGACGTGGAGCCGTGGTTTTCTGGAGAGGCTCATGTGATGGTGCCAAGAGGAAGGAAGCGCCGTGACAGCGCCTCAGTCGGAACCCGGGTTCCGAGGGCAAGGACGACCGGGTACGGCGGCCCTGGCGAGCTGGCCGCCGGCGGGGAGAGCAGTCACAATAGGAGGCGGCGGCCCGGCCCGGAGCGGTGGGAGCAGCTCCGCAGGGCGGAGCCTCCCCTCGCAGGTACTGGCGGCGACGGCCGTTGGCTCCCGCGCGAGGGCGGTACTGGCCGCGGGAGGTTGGGAGCCGGCGGGCTGCGCTCGGCGGACGTTTCCCGGCAGCCTGGCGCTCTTTGTTCCCGCGGCGGCGGGGAGCCTGCCCGCCCCTGCCTGGACGAGACGCAGGTGAAATGATGATGTCACTTGGGAGAACTCAGAACCCGGTTGGAGGGGTCCTCTCTCGCGGCCTTCTATCTCCGCGGGTTTCTGGACGGGCTCCGTTTTGTTCTCAGTGGATGGAAGTTCTTCCTTTCAGGGCTGAAGAATGAGAGAGGTTGGTTTTTGAAACGGGAGTTTTTCGGGTTACCGAAAGCCAAAGCGAACTAAGTTTTTTCCCTCTTTTTAATCCAGCGCGGACAACGCTTTTGTGTTGTAGGCTATTCAGTAAAAGTTGAACGTGCTAATTCTTCTACCATAGAGTTGAATACTTAAATATAGACGTATGAGTTGCGATTTCTTTCTTTATATGAGATGGGCATTGAAATAAATGTATTCAGCCCTCATACACAATACTTGGAATCTTAAGTCTGCCTAATACTGCCTATTTTACAAATACTATTGTAGTAACATTTAATTAACAAAGTTTATGTCGCATACGGCTTTGTAACCAGAATTTAAAGAATTGCAATCACATTTGAGTCATAATCGAAAAATAAACTTTTATTCATTTTGGGGAACACACGCTCTACTGGAGAAGTCCAACTTAAGAGAAAAATGAGAAGATCAAACGTGTTGAGTCTGATTCGGAAATAACACTCAAAGATGACAATTTTCAGTGGGAATTGTATCATTTTGTCTTCTTGACATAGTTCCTTTTAGTTTATAAGCATTCTAAAGGCAATGTATTTTGCCTTTAGAAAACATGGTCATCCTAAGCCTGTTCATTATAAGGTTCTACTTTAAATTCAAATCTGTAATTTTCTGTAGGAGTAAGTACTATTTATTCTGCAAGCACTGGAGGATAGTGTTAGGTTCTGCTCCCAAGAGGTCTTGGCCCCACATTCTCTGTAAGTTAGGAAAGAATTGTATTTAAATACTCCGATTCTTCCACTTACATTATTATCCCAAAGGTAGTTGTGTGTGTTTCTATGCGTGTTGAAGTTTATGCCCATCTTGATTTTTTTTTTTTTAACAATAAATATGTATGGATTTGCCCTATTTGGTTGGGTGCCTCTGCCTTGTGGGTTCTGGAGGTTGGTAAATCTCCACAAGTACCTTCACCCGCCATGCCATTTCATCAGGCCCCATCCTTAACTAGGTTGGTAAATATTAATCTGGGTATGTATAAAGACTTTTCTTTACTAGAGCAATCTGATTTTTGACAAAGATTGAAACAAATCGGCATCTAAGGAAGTCTGTAAGCATCACAACGGGGAGTATAGATCTAGTGTCCTCTTTGCCCCAGCATTGGATAAGTCTTTTAGTTAACTTGTTTAGTTAACATTGCCAGGCACTGTGATTATATTTTTACTTTGGTTAATGTGGGTGAGAAGTCTTCAAAATAAAAATCTCCAAAATGGTTAGATACTTGAGCAGTGTGGGAAGATGTTTATAGCTCTGCTTCGCACTTTGTGCAGTCATTAGTTTGGAGCACTGTGTAATCTCTCTTACTGGAAAGGTAGGTAGCTCTTGATTAGTCTTGATTATTGCATGGTGTCTTTGGGGCTGCTTACAAATTTTCTGCTTGTTTTTCAGTTAGGTGCATATACAAATATAGCTTTGCTTCATTCATATCAGTTTCTCTCCAGGGAACATAAGCATTGCAGCATTAATAGTTCTGGTTCTATTCCATCTATCAGAAGATATTAAATACCTATTATGACATTGGCTAAAGGAACTAAATGATTGAATTTTTCGTAGTAAATGAAAGGAATTTAAACAACTGAATCACAGGGGCGATGTACAGTCACATTCATTTCCTCCCAGTTTGTCTCTCCATACTACTTAGCTGTGTCTCACTTCTCTTCCTTACCTTGTGTTATGGCACTCTGGACTGGGGAAAGGGGGAGGAGCAAGTAGTTGTTAGTTGCTTTTACCAGCCTTGGTTTTGAGTGCTTCCAAAAGACCTACTTAGAATAGGATTAAGTTTTACTTAACACATGAGTTCCAGTGGTGAACAATAGTGATCACCTTCCCTGAAATACCCCAATTTTTACCCCAATTAGTGCCTAGTGGCTTCTCAAAAATGGCACACATAAACAAGTGCTGAGAGGTCAGAGAACAACCTTAGGTAATCATTCTTACCTACCATCTTGAGACAGGGTCTCTTGCACACTGCTACTGTATACACCAGGCTAACTGGTTGATGAGTTTCATGGAGTCTCCAGTCTGTTGCTCATTTTACCACAGGAGCCCTTGGATGCATACTATTCCCGATTCTATATGAATTTTGGGGATTGGATCTCAAGTCCTCATGCTTGGGAGCCAAGTAAGTTATCCTGAGCCATCTCTCCAGCACTCCCAAGTTTTAGTAGCCTTTTTAATTGTAAACTTGTGACATAATTCAGAAAAGCTGACTGTTGTATCATTCGATTAGTTTGGGAGATATATTCTTTCAATAAGTGGAGTATATTACACCTCTAGGTAATAGTAACAGCACTAAACACAGATGATGGTTTTTGAATTAAAATTTATCTCAGATTTATGATGTATCAGATGTTTATACTTTTGTTTTGTTCTAAACTTATATTTGAGACAAGATCTCCTACAGACCAGATTTGGCCCCATTTCCTGTGTAGCTGAGGTTGACTTTGAATTTCTGGCTCTCCAGAGATCTAGAATTACAGTTTTGTGCTACCATGCTACAACTGTGTCAGAACATTTTCAAATTTACAGGATTTTGACCTCTTTTGCTTCAGAGCACATACTTTAGATTCAGTATTTTTGTGGTTTTTGTTTTTATTCCACAGTTTATTACATTTATTTCCAGGAAAGTTGGTGGAACTGGTGGAACCATTGCGTTAAACAAATTAAGTCAGACAAATATCGCATGCTTTCTCTGAAGAGAGACAATTAAGGAACAGAAAGAGTGGGGGACATGGAAGACAGGAAGGCAGGCATAAAGCACAGCTTCCACATGTACAGGAATATCACAAGCCTAATTTGATTACATCAACAATTTAAAGTAAAGAAATTTGTTGAAGGATTTCAGAAAAATCCACCAAGGAATAAAAAGTTTGATTAAGGAAAGAAACTACTGATAAAAATTGTAAATTTAAAAACTTATATTTATCTTTGTGTGTGCCTCATCTGTACCAGGATGTACATGTGGGTCCTAGGGATTGAAGTCAGATTTCAAGCAATATAATTTGTAAAAAGTACATTATTTAGTACTACCCTGGAAGTTGTGGTGCACGTCCTTAAGCCTAATACCTAGAGGTCCGAGGCAGGATGCTTGTGAGTTTAAGGCCATCCTCTGTCATAAAAACAGACACAAAAGCTGGCACAGAAGACTGTTAAATCTCTCTGCTTTGTTCATTTTTATGAAGAAAAAAAAAACCCTGAATATAGTAGAAAGCTGCCATTAGACACCATTTTAGAAGGAACAGTGCTTCCTTAAATCGAATTAGTAGTGCAACTATGCTAATCTCTTAGGGATTACATTGTACATGGTATTAGCTGCCCAAACAGAGAAGGGCCAAATTAAACAAAGAGTCATAAAGTACTAATACCCTGATGCTTAAGGCCTATATAAACAGTCTTACTTTCCAACCACACTGGGTGAATTGGTCATATAGGTACATGTGAACAAACATTAAAAAAGAAAATTTGAGGTTACAGATTTATTTTCCTTTCCAATATGATTCTGTGGCAGTTAGAAGCTGCATCCTGAGCTTAGGCTGAAGTTACCAAATATCCCTACTATTGAATATTTGCAGGCTGGAGACTAACAGAATTGTATCAGTTTAGGAGTGTGGTAGAACCTTAGCCCTAATCATGAAAGAATCAGTGAAATTATACCTAACAGTTTTTACAAGGTAACAAGTTTATTTTTAATTAACTGGACGCATGCTTAAACTTTGAATTACAGACTAATGGTGGTCAAACTAAATGGTAAAGAACAGTGTTACTTTTAAAGCTGTTTAAACTACAAGGTGAATTAGTAGGTTCTAGGATTTAAGGTCCTCTTTGGGCGTTCTGAGGTGCATGATTTTTTAATCAGTTCAGTTAAACCTGTACAGTGTATAAAGATCAGAGAACCTGTCCTGGGTTGTTTCATGTTGGTGTGATAAACACTGTTACCAAAAGCAACCTTGGGGAAAAAGAGTTTATTTCACTTATATATAGCTTATAGTCCATCATAAAGTGAAGTTAGGGCAGGAACCTGGAGGCAGGAACAGAAGTAGAAGCCATTGAAAAATACCGCTTATATTGTCTTGCTTTCTAATCTGCTTTCTAATGCAGTCCAAATATATATATATATATACACACATACGTACGTGTATATATATATATATATATACACACACACACACACATACGTACATATATATATATATAACTAACTAACTAACTATATATATATATATATATATATATATAGTTAGTTAGTTAGTTAGTTAGTTAGTTTTATTTATTTGAGATAGGGTCTCACTGTGTAGTTCTGACTAGCCTGGAACTCACTATGTAGAGCATGCTACTCTTGAACACTAGGATTTAATCGTACTGGGTTTAAAAGTGTGTGCAACTATGCCCAGCCTATAAGCCAGTTTGAGGGTACATTTTCTATTGAGGTTCCCTCCCTAGATGAGACTCTAGCAGTGTCAGGTTGACAAAACTAATCAACACAGGACCCAGTACATCTCCTGGCATGAAGTTAGCCATTATCAGTTGAAATTTTGTTTCAATTAAAAAACAGTTGTTGTGGGGAGGGGGTTTTGAAGAATCAAATGCAAAGTCTTGTGTGACAGCCTAGCCCTATAAAAATGTTCTAGTTTATCCTTCTGTAAAGAAAGTTTGAGTCCCAAACATTTCATTTTAGTTGTGTAAATTCAGATGTACATTAGCTTTCATTAGCTTCCTATTGTATTTATCTGATTACATTAGATTTCTGTTGTATTTATCTGATTACCTGGAATTTAAACAAAAATTGTGGTGCAGGACTTTAATCTGAGCTTTTGGGAGGCAGAAGCAAACAGATCTCTTGAGTTCAAGGCCAGCCTGAGTTACATAGTGAGACCCTTCGTCCAGAAAACCAACAAACCAAAAACCTTGTATGAGAAGTCCTGGTATAAGCGATTGGGTCTTCTGATCATTGTCTTTCTTACCTGGCTGGAGCTCAAACTCTTTACTTAGTTTTCTCTTTTGAAGTCATTGGTTAGTAGTTGGATGGTGGATGGTAACTGCTCCCGTGCCTAGGGCTGCTGTCCCTAGTGCCTGCTCTGGCTCCCTTCTACCATCTGACACCACTGTACCTTTGTTTGCAAGGCTGACAGAGAGCATCTCAAGAATAGCTCAGTTTTGTTTTTTTAGGAACTTCCTCTGATTAAGTTGGGCGCTCTTAGGATGCTCCCTCTCCTGATTAGCTTACAATCAACTGTTGGAATCTTGATCACCTTGCCTCAAATCAATGGAATGTGCTCTGAGTATATATAATGAGGGAGGATCGTACGTGAGTGATGAGAATTTATGGTGACATCTTATAGGAAGTCTGCTTATCATATATTCCACACAAATAAACAATGAATTTACTGTAAGGATCAGTGCTGGTTTCCATCAAGCCCAGCAGTGGCTTATTATAGATACTGTAGGACTTGAATATAATTTGTTCCACCATATTATTTGTCTTTAGAAATAAATGTAGTTTCTGACAGAAGAAAACTATTGTGGATAGAAAATATATACTTGAAAGATCTCAGTATGACAAGAGCCAAGGGTGCCAGGGGTTGGTTGTTGTTTTATGATGATGGAACTCTTAAATTTTCCAAAGGATGAAAGAGTGAAGAATAAAGCTGACTCTGGTTTCTGTTTTGCTAGCCAGGTGCTTGTGCTTGTGAATTGTAAAACTGACCATGACTGTTGATGGTAAATGACCCGCCTAAAACAGGACGGGGCCAGAGAGAGCGCAGCAGTTAAAACACTGGCTGCTCTTTCAGGGGATTTGACTTTGATTCCCAGCACCTGCAGGCATTTTACAACTGTATATAATTTCAGTTTAGGGTATACAATGTCCTCTTCTGGCCTTAAAGGGCACCTGGTGCACATGTGGCTTAAGATACAGATAAAGCATCCATTTATTTTTACACTTGATCTTAGTCAGAAGGCCAAGAAGCAATCCATTTACTTTTAAAAAGGTAAAAAAAACACTAAGGATTTCACTTACTGTGAACATAAGAAAAGCCCAAGAGAATTGCAAGTAGAGTACTAACCAGAAGGAATAGCTCATTTGGAGAGAGTTTGTGACATACCTTGCTGAATGAAGATCAAGAATGGCAAATATGCCTCTAATCTATTTCAGATTTGTTTTATTGTTTTGAGAAAGGATTTACCTATGTAAGGCTGGCCTAGAATTTGTAACAACAGTCCTATATTAGCCTCTGTAGTGCTTTGAATAGACACAAGCTACTTGCAAGGCTGAATTAACTCTTTTTTTGCTATGCTGGAAATCAAATCTATCTTTTATTTTCTTATCAATTCAATTATGTTCCAATATTTTCTGCTTTATAGTCTGCTTTATAGTACTTAAATATCATACTGTCGTTGGTCGCTTGCATCCGTTTTATCCTGCCCCTTTTCACATTTATTTAATAGGGAGGCACACATTTAAACCATGACACACAGAGGTTAGAAGACAAGTTGATTGGATTTTTTTTTTTTTAATCCTTATAGCTTAGTTCTTTAACATAGGTATATCACTCTTAGCTTTTGGAAAGCAGTAAATAATTCCTTCACCTGTACATACTCAAAAGTGTACAGAACATTAGCATATTATGCTTGCAATACAGAGATAAACTAAAATTTATATCCAAAATATACCGTGTAGTAAACTAACAAGTATTACGCTTTATTAACTTCTGAGGAGTGGTAGTAGGTCTTTGGCAGTATTTTTGTTCTTACCGTGTTTATGAGGTTTATACCACACCAACTACAAAGTTATAGATGGGCCAGAGATGATCAAAGCATGGCAGTATTTCAGCATTCAATTCTATGATGTCATTAACTTCCTCTACCATCTTCTTTACTATCTGCCATACTGAAAGTCATGTTTCCTTACTATCCTGCTCCCTGCCAGCTGCCAGCAGAGCACTCAGTGTCAGCTTCATCAAAAACTTGCTAAACAGCCACTTCCTTGCTTCTTTTCCTCTCCTTTTCCCCTTTCCCTCCTTCTTTGATAGCATATGCTTGCTGAAGGTAGGAAACCATGCCTTTTTCTTGTTTAGTGCCTGTTACCAAGGAGACTCTTAAAGACTGAGGGAGGGAATGAGGCAAAAACTGTAAAAGCACAGTGTTTAACACAGTTTATTTTTATTTATTTATTTATTTTTGTATTTGTGAGTACAAGCAAGTCCCTTTAAACTTGGAAGGAATCCCCACGGAAGACTTCACTGTCACAACATAGTGAAGAGTGTCGTTCATGGTTTTAAATTGCTACAGACTCATACAAATTGAAAGAGATTTAACCTAGTCTAGGTTTTTGTTTTTTGTTTTTTGTTTTTTTTAAGATTTATTATATATAAGTACACTGTTGCTGTCTTCAGACACACCAGAAGAGGACATCAGATCTCATTACCGATGGTTGTGAGCCGCTGTGTGGTGGCTGGGAATTGAACTCAGGCCCTCTGGAAGAGCAGTCAGTGCTCATAACCACTGAGCCAACTCTCCAGCCCCAGTGTAGATTTTTAAGCTACTGTTGTTTACTTTCAGACTTAAGAGTTTGTCTTCTTTTCCTTAGCAAGGCCTCTAGTTTTGTGTTGTTTCCATTATTTGGTCTTTTGTTACTGTGTGAGGATTTTCATTTGCTTTTTGTTTGTTGGTTTGTTTTTTAAATCTCGAGCCCAGTTTAGCCTAGAACTTGATGTTCTTGCCTCAGCCTTGCTAGTTTTGAATGAATGTAGCTGAAGTTTATTGAATAGAATAGAGAGGCCATCCCCAGTTAAACATACCATTTGTATATGTTGTACAGGCTTTCAGCTGGTAGTATAGAACTTTTACCATAAGTATTGCCAAGTCTTTTTTCACCATGGGCACTAAAAAGTACACTAAGAAAAAATACAGTATAGGCCAACGTTCATCACTAAGTGATTTTGCCTCAGGTCTTAACCTGAAGTTTGACCTTTAGGAGTCACCAAAAAGATTATCACTAGGTATTTGAGGAACAAGAACTTAAATTCCCAATGTTTTTTTTTTTTTTTTATCTCAAATGTGATGTTTTTTATCTCAAATCTTTTTTGCGTGAGAAGCTCCACTGCTAGAGACAGTTTCTGCCTCCTGTATGTTTTGATGTTTAAAGTTATTCCTCCCCTGCCCCCCTCTGCTGACAGAATTATCAAATCCTAGAAAAACCAAACGGCCCTTCATAGGCTTGATTCTCCATGTCAGTATGGCTAGCCATGAACTATCCTTTTCTTCTCCCTCTTTTTCCCAGATATCTCCCGGGGCCAATTCAGCACCTCTACCTGGCCATCCTAACAAGGTGATTTGTGAAAGGGTGAGACTTCAGAGCCTGTTCCCTCCTCTCCCAAGTGATCAGAACACTACCATTCAAGAGGATGCTCACTTCAAAGCTTTCTTCCAGGTTCTTATATGTTTACCCTTTCCCTACACAGGGCTGAAAGTCACAGAGACATTGTAGCTTGTTTCTAGGAAGGCTTAAACAGGCCTGTGAGTATCCTCTTACCTTCTGTTGTATGTGGAAATTAACACTCTTCTTAGAGACTTCTTGAAGGTAACTCTGAGCTTTTCTGAAGAATCTCTTCTCTTGAGCTACTGTTCATTATTTTACCACTTAATACTGTTTTAAAAAAACAACTTTTTTTGTCTTAATCTTTTGATCTAACCATTCAGTTGCTGTAGGACAATAGAAGATGCTAAAATATGTAAGGTATGTTGGAAAGGAAAAATGAAAGCATCTATTTTAAGCCATCACTACTTGCTTAGTGCCTAAGAACATAAGGTGTTTGCTTTCTGTACCTACTAGTACCTATACATGAAATTTTGATTTAAAGGAATTTAATATAAGTTGAAAATGAGTACAGATTATTAAAACCATCTTTGGGTTATTAACAAGACTACTTGGATTTGCTCATACAAATCACTGGCTATTGGACTTTAACTAGTTAAAGAGAAAGCTTTAGGATACATTAAGTTTGGCATGTGCTGTGAATACCTGTAGGTGACCCAGGGCTCTTTAGTCTGGTATTCCTTTTAGAATTTGTGCTGGATTCTCAGTTATGTATGTATTATGTGTTAGTGTTTTTAAATTTCAGAATATCCTAGGCATCTTGTTCAAAGTAAGGAACTAGGCTTTACAAAGTTAAAGGTACACACTTTCATCCAGTTATTGTAGAGCAAGGGCCTCATCTAATTTCAACTGTGTTGTTATATCACACTCCCTTTAGCTATTTATATTTATTTTTTTAAGATTTATTTATTGTTATATGTAAATACACTGTAGTTATGTTCAGACACAGCAGAAGAAGGTGTCAGATCTCATTACTGATGGTTGTGGGCCACCATGTGGTTGCTGGGATTTGAACTCAGGACCTTCAGAAGAGCAGTTAGTGCTCTTAACGGCTGAGCCATCTCTCCAGCCTGCTACTCATATTTCTGTAAATATATTTGTTAAGTATTTAGTACATAACTGTTTTAGGAGGCATAGTTGTCTGTGAATTGTGTGGCATACTGACTACTGTTTTGATTACAGCATTATCTGCACATAGAAGCTCAATATAGTTAGGTGACTTTATTGCTTAAGAAATTTAAAGCCAGAGTTAGAAGCCTGTGCCTTTAATTCCAGCACTCCTGCATCTGAAGGAGGCAGATTTCAGCAAGTTCAAGATGAACCTGGTTTACATATTGTTCTGGGACTGCCAAGGCTATGCATATATAGAGAGACCTTATTGTAAAAAAACAGACAAAACTGGAAGGAAAGAAAGGAAGGATAGGAAAAGAAACTTTAAGGCTGGATATGATGTCACGTGCTTTTAATCTCAGTTTGGGAGGCAGAGACAGGCAGATCTATTGAGTTTAAGGCCAGCCTGGTCTACATAGTGAGTTTCAGGCCAGCCAGGGCTATCCTGTATCCAAAAAATAAATAAAAGAATTTTTTAAATTAATAAACAATACATTTAACTACAGACACTAATAGATACTTATCATTTTCTATGTTCTCCATATTCTGTTGAAGGTTTCAGGAATGAATATTAATTTTAAACTTAGTAATTGCAAATGCAATTGATTGAAACCCTTATTTTAAAAATAAAACAATAAAGTTAAAAGTTAGAGCTACTGTGCTTGGTGTTTTCCTGTTTTGCTTCTTTTTCCTCCAAAGCTTTGGCAATTGAACCCTTAGTCTAGTCTGACTTTGGCTTTCCATAGGTACCTTTGACTTGGCCTTCTTTCTAAATGTTTTTGAATGATGGTGTGTGTGTGTGTGTGTGTGTGTGTGTGTGTGTGTGTGTGTGTGTATACACCACCCAAAATATAACATGGGTAATAGACCTGTGAGCCCCTATATGAATAATGGGCTCCAAGAGCAATATGTGCTTTTAAATGCCAAGCCATCTCTCCAGCCATTTATTTAATTGCTTACTTATTTACTTACTAATTTGTTGGTTTTTCTCTTAATATTTTATTAATTTTTTGAGCCAAGGACTTGCTATGTTCAGCTGGTATTAACAGGTCTCTGCTGCCAGGCTCAGCCTTTTTATTTATTTTTTTCTCCTTTCTCAAAACACCCTCTCTGTTTCCTTGGTGAGGTTTCCATTTTCCACAGACTCAATTCCCCTGTAGCTTTCTTTAGGCATAAAATAACTTTTTATTGTAAACATGGAGTTGGACATATGGCTAATCATTAGAACAATTGTAGCAGAGAAAGTATTGTTCTTTATCTTTACTCTTGTTTCTGATAGTTTCCACTAGCCTAGAGACAAGGTGGCTAGATTGGCAGGGGCCCCTAAAGAGCCACCTGCCTCTGCCTTCCTAGCACTACCATACCTCCCAGCCTAAAGTGATTCTGGGGCTCAAACCCAGCTCCTAAGCTTGTAAGGCAAACACTAATTGGGCTATATCCCTAGCCCAGTGGTTCTCGATCTTCCTAATGTTGTGACCGTTTAATACAGTCCCTCATGTTGTAGTGACCCCCAACCATAAATTAATTTCATTGCTATTGTTATGAAACATAATGTAAATATCTGATGGCCAGCCCCTGTGAAAGGGTCGATTGACCCCCACAGGTTGAGAACCACTGCCCTAGCCTATCACCAGTGTAAGTGAACAAGAGTTTTTGTCATTTATGACCTTTGGTGACCGATTGTGTCTCTGTTAACATCTGTGCTTTGTTCTTGTTTCCTTGTGTTGGTGCAGAGGTCAACCTTCTTGTACCTTGTCTTTTGAGATAGGGTCTCACTGGCCTGGATCTCATCATAGTAGATTACACTGGCTGACCAAGGACCTGCTGTCTTTGTCCCTAATGCTGGGATTAGCTTTGCTTTTTATGTGCCTTTTGTGGGTAGAGCTCTGTAGACTCCCATTTTGAGTTATGGTTCATTGTGGCAGGGGGGATGGGAAACAATGGGGTCTCACTGTACCGCCTCTCCCCCACCCCCAAGAAGCAGAGTTGCTCAGCTTCCTTCCTTGGTCAGCCCAGAACCCCAGCCATTGTGTTTAGAATTGAAACTTCTCACACATGCTCATGGGCTTGGCCCTATCCCATCATGTTAGTCAAGATGAACCTTACACCTCTTTCAACATAAACCAATTCCTTCCTTCCTTGGGAATGAAATCCTCAAAAAATACAATGATTGCTAAAGTCAGGCACATTTTAGGCATCAGATAGAAGCTGGAGCCTCTTCTGCTGTTTGATAGTCATTGTGAGGCCTCACACATACCCTCCTGCCTTCTTTCCTCCCTTGATTCCCAGGCTACCAGTGCTCTGTACAGTAGAGGTAATAACTATGATTTAACATTTTACACATTTAAATTGTCGGCATCTGGTGTGTTGAAAACTTAGCCCACCCCCTCAGAAAAGAATCCTCCCCTGAGAATTCAATACAAAATTTTTTCAAAAAGATAGGCCCATCTAATAATTGAGTGGTTTTTGGAGTTTGGAGCAGCACTAAGTGTCACCAGAATCATATATCGGAAGTAGCAATTCTTACTGGGAGGGTGGGGCACACCTTTTTCTTTCCAGCATTTAGGAGGTAGACGTGGGTAGATCTCTGAGTTCAAGGCCAGCCCGGGCTACTTAGACACTGTCTTCAAAAACAAAAACGTCTGTAATAGAATACGACATTAACGAGCCTGTAACCCCCACGCTCAGAACAAGGAAGGAGGAGGTTTAGAAGTTCAAAGTCATTCTTACCTATAGAACAAGTTGGAGGCCTATCTGGGCTACTTGGAAGTAATTTTCTTGGCTTTTCTCTATGTACATGGCATAGGCACATATGTGTGCATGCCTTCCTGTGGTGCTCTTAAAAGTTTGGGGATTCTCATTATAAAACCCGGCTTATTAAGATAGAATTAAAACCCAAGTATATTTAAATACCATTAAGAGAATATAGGTTAGGTGATATTTTGATGATACACTTGCTAAATAATTTTGAAATATCAAATGTAACCATTAGCTTTTTTTTTTTTTTTAAAGAGATAGGGTCTTGTGTAGCATAAGCTGGCCTTGAACTCACTATGTAACTAAGGATGATCTAGATTACCCATCTTCTGGCCTTTATCTCCCAAGTTCTGGAATTACACTCTAGGTTCAGCTCCATTTATCAGTTTGCTTTGTTCCTAAAACCAGTTGTTTTCTTTGCTTGTTTCTTTAAAAATAGGACATTTTGGGGGCTAGAAAGGTGGCTTACTTGGTCAAAGCACTTGTTGGTCTTGCATTGGACTGGAGTTCAGTTTCTAGTGCCCCCATGGCTGATAACCATTTGTAACTCTAGTTCCAGAGGATCTGATATCCTCCTAGTCTTCACAGGTGTTGGATACATATGGTGCACAGACATGCAGGCAGGCATAACACCATGCATAAAATAAAAAGAAATGTACATTTATGTGTTCACCACAAATATCAATTATTTTGTAAACCAAATAAAAGTATTCTAATGGCTAATAATTAAAACTTGGAGTGTAGATTAGGTAGTGTAGAAATAGGAACCATCTTTCCAATAAAATATAGCCTGTCAGATTTTGAGTTAATTTGGAATTTTGGCAGTTTTGGTGAGATTTAATTGGGAAATTGAATTGGTTGGGGAATCCTGGAGTAAATAGCAATTGCAAGTTATTTTTTATGGCTACAAAGCTTTTACCGTGACCTTTAAAGATTAGATGGCACTCCCGAAGTGCTATGACATTCTAAAAAGAATTGTTGATTAATCAATTGGCTTTCCTTTACATAAGATTTATTTTACCCATGTAACCATCACTGAAGAAATAACTGCCCAAACAACAAGGATGGTGGAGGTGTGTGGTAGCTGTTTGTTTCTTATATGTTGATAACTAATGTGATTTTTCAAAGAGTTCAATTTTTATATGTATATTTACTGTCAAACCCCCCTTTTCTCTACCCCTGCCCCATCTACATTTCTTAATTTAGGGTTTTAAATTTGGATTGTTAGTACAATGCATGTCTTTTGGTTTTTTATGAGAAATGCTTTTTTTTTTTTAACCTATTGCATATGAAGTAAGGTGAAATCCTTAGGGGTTTATTCAGTCGGCCCTTTTTGTTTGTTGCCTTGGCAGAGTGAAGATAGTCCAAGTCCTAAGAGACAGCGCCTCTCTCATTCAGTCTTTGATTATACATCAGCATCACCAGCTCCCTCACCACCAATGCGACCATGGGAGATGACATCAAATAGGCAGCCCCCTTCCGTTCGACCAAATCAACATCACTTCTCAGGGGAACGTTGTAACACACCTGCACGCAACAGAAGAAGGTTAGTTGATCACTTTATTTCTTTACTTCACTTCCACTGGTAGGTTTGTGAATAGTTTTTAGTGTCAGAAAGCATATTTTTGTGGATATTTTATAAATATGTTAGGTCTTATACATATGTATATTCATGCATAAAAATTAAAAGTTGTTTAGGTTTCTATCTTAGGTTATAAAGAATTCATTAAAAAGTGAAGAAACTGAAAGATAATAAAGTGATTTTTCTAAAGAGAATCTTGGCCATTATATATAAATTCAACTGCCTTATGATTTAGAATGGGTTATGAAGCTGGAATACAGCTTAAAGGTAGATTTGCCTAGTATCCATAAAGTCCTGTGTGAGCATAATGTTACTGTACTTTACTCTGTGTAAAGATTATCCTTGCATTATTCAAATGCTGACTTCTTTGCCCCCATATTTGGTTGCAGTAGACGCTCCTGGCTTATTGTTGTGTAAATACTGCTCCCCATTTATTTTCTGACCTGTCAATAAAAGCTGATCAGCCAGTGTCTGAGTGGGGAAGAGAATAGAGCTGGACTCCTGATGGTGTGGGGGGGGGGTGTTTCACCACAAGGAGGGTAGGGGAGACCCCATGAAAGTGCATCTGGAGTGCAAGTACATATAAAATGCAAGTATCTCGGAGGTTTTGGCTGGGAGGTGGATTACAGAAAACTGGCTAGAGGATTAGAATAGATTGATAACTGCTCAGATATTACGCTGTAAAGCTTGGTTAAATAAATCTTATATAACAGTCCTGTGTTCAGTAGCCCCAACACACTCCCCTTATGAGCTGGTCTGCAGGTCTGTTGATTGAAAAATATGCTGTATACCTTATAACTGCCAAGAGCGTGTCAGAGCTTAGAGATGGCCTGTGTCTGCCCCTCCAGCACTCTCACCCTTTAAGAGCTGTCTTTCCTTTCCTTTCCTTTCCTTTCCTTTCCTTTCCTTTCCTTTCCTTTCCTTTCCTTTCCTTTCCTTTCCTTTCCTTTCCTTTTTCCTTTCCTTTTTCCTTTCCTTTTTCCTTTCCTTTTTCCTTTCCTTTTTCCTTTCCTTCTCTCTCTCTCTCTCTCTCCTCTCTCTCTCTCTCTTCCTCTCTCTCTCTCTCTCTCTCTCTCTCTCTCTCTCTCTCTCTCTCAAGATTTATTTATTATTATATATAAGTACACTGTAGCTGTCTTCAGATGCACCCGAAGAGGGAGTCAGATCTCTTTCTAGATGGTTGTGAGCCACCATGTAGGTGCTGGGATTTGAACTCAGGACCTTTGGAAGAGCAGTCGGTGCTCTTACATGCTGAGCCATCTCTCCAGCCCAAGAGCTGTATTTCTAATACAAAACTGGTGTAAAGTTCATCTTTTGAAAGGAGTGTGGTGTTTGCCTTTCCTTCTCAGAGGAGTTAATTTCTTCTCTGTTCATTGTCCTTTAGTTGCCAGAAATCACTTTTATTTCAAGAAAATCACTGTAAGCTGAGGTACCTGTTTCCATGTACACAATAATAGTAATCAGAGGAATGAATGAGTTAGGAAGTTCCTGGACTAACTGATTTTGTGCCTCTACACAAAGAATTCATGTTGTGAAGCTTTAACCTCCATTGTGATTGTCATTGACTTCTGAGGAAATTGTTGAGGTGGAATAAGGTTGTAAAGATGGGGCCCTTGTCTAGTAGGGTTGTGTTTCTATAAGTAGGGACATCAGAGAGCCCTCTCTGCCATATACAGACATGATGATAATGCAGTGTATCTGCAAGCCAGGAACAGAGCTCTCATCAGAACTCTTAGATCAGTTACGCCTTGATCAGAGACTGGAAGCCCTAGAACTTAGAGAGAATAAGGTCCTATTTAAGACATCCAGGTTATAATTGTTACAACATTGTGAGAAGATTGGATATGATCTTAAAAACCACCATTGCTATCCCAAATTAGCCAAAATAAATCTGTCAGCATTAAACTCTTCTTTAGATACTTAACACTCTTTAAATGCCTGGTTCTCTCTCTCTCTCTCTCTCTCTCTCTCTCTCTCTCTCTATATATATATATATATATATATATATATATATATATATATATATATATATATACACACTCACACACATACACACACATATATAAGTATCTTTGTATATATATTAGGCAACTATTTGGAAATGTTTGAGTAATTTGTGACTACTAGTATGTGGAAATAGGATTTTTTTTTTTAATAAAAGTTACAGCTTAAATATCAGGTCATTTAAAGTCTTTTCCTATTGTATGGTGAACTGTTGTGCATTCAGAACATGTAAGACAAATGTATAATCAAAAGAATAAGATTGTACCAACTCCTAGGTTAAAGCTGGCCTCATACAACTCCACAACACACACATGCACACCAGCCCATCCCTTCTTCTTTCCATTTTGCCTCCATGAATGTATGCAGTGTCAGGTCCCATTCGGAGTTAAAAACAGCTGTGAGTCCCCATGTAGGTGCTGGGAATTGAACCCTGGTCTTCTGGAAGAATAGTGTTCTTAGTCACTCAGCACTCTCTACACTCTGAGCCGTCTATCCAGCCCAGCAATTACTTTTACTGTGATACCATCTTACATTAAAGTATGACAGTTTATCCACTTGCTCTTGGTTAATAGTCATGTCCAGGTTGTTATTTCTATAAAGAGTACGACTAGGGACCTTTGCACACACTTGGTCTGGCAAAATGGCTCAGAATGTAGAGAGTGCTGATCCCAGGACTCACACAGTAAAAAGAGAACGAACAAGTTGGCCTTCAGTCTGCACAAATACATCGTGGCATGCATCACCCCCCCAAAAAAAATTTAAAAAGGAGTGGTAAATTTTCCTCATGAAACTATTCTACTGAGTGTAGGTAGAAATGAGGGTAATAGAAAATCCCTATCAGAGTAACATAGTAGCTATCCTTGCAAATCCAAGCTTGTTAAAAATTACTTACTGGTGAGTCTCCTAGTTAAATTTACAGTTAATTTGGAACCATAGCAATTATTTATTACTGGTACTTACCTTAGCGCGCGCGCGCACGTGTGTGTGTGTGTGTGTGTGTGTGTGTGTGTGTGTGTGTGTGTTCTCTCTTTCTCTCTCTCTCTCTCTCTCTCTCTCTCTCTCTCACACACACACACACACACACACACACATACACACACACACACACACAGTAGATAATAAGAATCCTGATGGATCGTACTAGTAAGCATTGTAATAATGGTCTTCTTTTTGGCATTTACCCTATTATAGTCCTCCTGTTAGGCGTCAGCGAGGAAGAAGGGAACGTCTGTCTCGACATAATTCCATTAGTCAAGATGAAAACTATCACCATCTCCCTTATGCACAGCAGCAAGCAATAGAGGAACCTCGAGCCTTCCATCCCCCGAATGTGTCTCCCCGTCTGTTACACCCAGCTGCTCATCCGCCCCAGCAGAATGCAGTCATGGTTGACATACATGATCAGGTACAGTAGCAGAATATCCTGGAAATACAAGTGCTAAAAGTTAATATGGCTTATTAGGATCCAATGATTTTTTGTTGTTGTTGTTGTTGTTGCAGGTTTCTCTAATTTCTGAAATGTAGTTTAAGTTCTCCATTCCTTTTAATAATGGAAATTTGGCCAGGTCTGTGGCACATACCTCAGATCTCAGCAAATCCATTGAGTCTGAGGCTCTCTAGGGCTTCAATTAGACACTGAATGAGAGAGAGAGGGAGAGGGAGGGAGAGAGGAAGAAAGAGAATGAATATAAAGGAACGTGAAATGAGTGTTATTTTGAAGAGTATTTCAAAGAATTGTATAAAGAAAATTCTATCCAGGCGGTGGTGGCACATGCCTTCAATCCCAGCACTTGGGAGGCAGAGGCAGGCGGATTTCCGAGTTCGAGGCCAGCCTGGTCTACAGAGTGAGTTCCAGGACAGTCAGGGCTACACAGAGAAACCCTGTCTGGAAAAACCAAAAATAAAGAAAAAAGAAAATTCTAAAATATAGTTGAAAATTTAAGAAAACCCGTGTAAAAGATGAGCAGTTGGCTTGAAAGATCCAATTCTATAAAAACCTGTCAGTTCTCAAGTAAAGAACTAGTGTAGATACACTGTGCAGAGTTAGTGTAGTCCCAAATGGAATTACAGTGTATTTGAAAAGTTGATCCTGATTTCTATGACAATATATTTTTTAAATCTGTAATTGAAACCAAGCTGTTGCTACTTGTTTTTGTAAAGTTTTACCCTTAACTCATCCATCTGCAGCAGCTTTATTCAGCTCACAGGGTTTGGTTTACAAACCTAAAGGACTACTTTCTTCCTTGCCTTTTAAGAAAAAAAATCATGGACTTAACCCTTGCCTTTTAAGAAAAAAAAATCATGGACTTAACCCTTGCCTTTTAAGAAAAAAGTCATGGACTTAACCCTTGGCATAAGTCAAAGGTTAAGCAAATGGTTCTCTCATGACTTTTTTTTCTTTTTAATGTATGGTGTTTTTTTTTTTTTTTTTTTTTAACCTTCATGTGTTTCTGTATATTGTGTACATGTCTGGTGCCCAGCAGAGGGCAGAAAAAGGTGTCAGATCTCCTGAACTGAAGTTACAGCTAGATAGTTGTGAGCCACCATGTGGGTGCCGGAATCAAACCTGGGTCCTCTGCAGTAGCTCTTAACCACTGAGCCATCTCTCCATCTGCTGCAAATAGTTTTTATTTGCTGAGTAGAAACTGCAGCACCATTTAAAACATGCCAATTCAGAGCCACTGAGATTGGATCAGTAGGGAAAATTCTTTGCTGAGTTCAGTCCCCGGGACCTACATAGTGGTAGGAAAGAATCAACTCCCACAGGTTGTCTTTTTATCCACACACATACAGTGCCAATTCACAGAGTGTATAGTAGACTGACTGAATCAGAACCTGCAGTATAGGTTAATAGGCTTTCTAGGTAGTTGAAGTGTATACTTCAATTAGCCACTGTTTCATAATCCTGAAGATAAAACAATGTAAGCAGAAATAGCAATTCGACTTTCCCCCAGGACTGGGGGTTGAAGGCCCAAGTCTTGAATAAAACCAAGGGTTTTTGTGTCTAAGCCAAGCATCTAACCACTGAGCTAAGCAGCATTTCTAATTTTACTTCCAATTTTTAGGACTTAATTAAGGCATGTATGCCATAGTCAATTAGGCTAATGAAACAGATTGTAAAGCTTAGGAATAAGAAGAAACATCTGTGGATATTTTGTATTTGATATATGGCGATGGTTGAATTTGGAAGATGACAGAGTCTTTTGTAAATGATGGTAAAATAATTAGTTTATGAATAGTTTCATTCTCTTCAGGAAGAAGAGCTTTCTTTAATAACACATAAAAAGCAAGCAGAACTAGTGGCACATGTATATAAACTTTTTAATTTCATTGTTCTTTGTCAGACATATGCTATTTAATTGCTTGTCCAGTTGCCAAAATAATTCATTAAAGAGGAAGGAAGGTCTTCAGCACTGATGCAGTAATGACTCAGTACCCATGTGAATGAGTTTGAACTCCTGCTCTCTCTCATCCACAGAAGTTAGATCAAGTATGGTTGGGATTTACCTCAGCTGTGTTGCCTGGCCTTCAGGGTGTGCTTTCCAATACTCAACCAGATAAGAGGGTGCACCTGTAATGTCATTACCCAAGAAGTGGAGGCTGGTGGATCAATAGTTCAAGGTCATTTTCTGCTTCATTGGTTGTGAACCAGATGTGAGGTGGGAACTGAATCTGGGTGTTCTGGTAGGCAGCAAGTGCTTTAAGCTATTTAGCTTTCTCTCTAGTCCTAGCAAAGATTTCTAAATCTATGTGTATAAGGAAGTAGCCACATTGACAAAAGTGGACTTCATTAAGACAAAAATGGCTTTCAAGGTGGCTCAGCAGGTAAAAACATCTGGCATGAAGCCTGACCACCTAAGTTCAGTCCCTAGAGTCTACATGGTACAAGGAGAAAACCAAGTCCTGCAACTGTATGTTTCCAAATACAGACACACATGATGAGGAGGAGGAGGTGGCAGGGGCTCAGTAGTTGCTGGGCTTGCCTACACCTCTGAAGAATGGGATTAAGATGCTCATCAGTTATGTAAGATGTCCTAAAGTCAGTTGAGCAGATTGTCTGCCTTTAGTCCTTGACGTGGAGATAGCAGATGGCCGGGACAAGCTAGAGAAAGCTGAAACAGAGAGCCCCAAGTCAGCAGCATGGGTTTGGAAAGTGGAAGGTGGCCACGAGCAAAATGTGGGGACTGTGGAGAAGGCCTGCCAGCTCTTGGTGCTCTTGGTGCTCTTGGTGGGGGGACGCGAAGGTGGGCACACGTGCTAGTGACGCAAATCTCTGGGGAAAGATGCTAGGAATCTGGTCACCTTTACATCACTTGTGGAGTTTGATCAACTTTTAATAGAGCCTTTGTAGGTGATTAGATGATACCTTTAAAAATTTGAACATGGCTGGGCGGTGGTGGCAGACGCCTGTAATCCCAGCACTCTGGGAGGCAGAGGCAGGCGGATTTCTGAGTTCGAGGCCAGCCTGGTCTACAGAGTGAGTTCCAGGACAGCCAGGGCTACACAGAGAAACCCTGTCTTGAAAAAAACCAAAAAAAAAAAAAAAAAAAAAAAAAGATTGAACCTGGGGATGGAGAGATGGCAGAGGCATTCTTGCAGAGTCTTGAGGTTGGTTCTTAAGCACCTGCTTTGAAAGTTTCAAAATTGACATGAACCCCAATTGCAGGAACCTCTGGCTGGCCGACACAGGCATCTGCACATTAACACACATACACACTACATATGCATTCAAATGATAAATAAATCATTTTTGTTTTCTTTGTTTTTAAGATTTATTTAATTTATATGAGAACACTAGCTGTCTTCAAACACAGGAGAAGAGGGCATCAGATCCCATTACAGATGGTTATGAGTTACCAGGTGGTTGTTGGGAATTGAACTCAGGTTCTCTGGAAGAGTAGTCAGTCCTCTTAACCACTGAGCCATCTCTCCAGCCTCAGTCTCTTGTTTTTTTAAATCTGAAATGTACTCCCATATCTTTACCCAGGATCCTTTCAGATAAATAATACTACTATTAATATAAAACAGTTGTGTTTGTAGTTGCAAAAGAGTAATGACAGTTGCTGCGTACCTAGTACAAGTACGCTTGAAATTCCGGGCTAACCTCAAAGAAACGGGAAGGCATAGCTGCAGGATTAGGTGGAGGGAAGTTTGGTCTTATTTACATTTCTATGCTGGGTGCTGGTAATGGAGCCCAGGGCTTTGAGCAAGCAGACTGACGCTGAGCTCTGGAGCCTTATCCAAATGTAATATTAAATACCACCTTCACTGTTTTCACCTGTCACCCCTGAACAAATAAGTACATACTTTGGAGTTAGAGAAAGCTCAGCAGCCAAGAGCACTGGCTGTTACTGAAAGCTAAAAGATTGAAAGAGGAGCTAGAGACAGCTAAGTGACTAAGAGCACCCGTGTTACCACAAAGGCCATGTGTATGTCCCTGGTCTGGGCTGCCACCTGGGGCCATTTGATGTCCAAGGGCTGGGCAGAGCTGGTGCTCCCCGCCCCTTTGCCCAGGCAGCACAGTAAGCGGGCCCTGATTTTGGTGTCACAGGCCTATAATTCTACCACTTGGAAGCAGAGGAGCAGGAATTCAATGCCATATTTGGCTGCATCATGAGTTAGAAGGTAACTTGAACTAGGTAAGACTGTTAAGAAAAAAAGAGCTGGGCAGTGGTGGCGCACGCCTTTAATCCCAGCACTTGGGAGGCAGAGGCAGAACATTTCTGAGTTCGAGGCCAGCCTGGTCTACAGAGTGAGTTCCAGGACAGCCAGGGCTACACAGAAAAACCCTGTCTGGAAAATCCAAAAAAACCAAAAAAAAGAAGAAGAAAAAGAAAAAAGATATGGCAAACGTACAATGCAAGTCTAAATAGCAAATAGGGGAATCAATAAATTTGTTTGGGCAGGCTCTCATTTAGCCCAGGCTTTTAATATATTATTTAAATAAAACACCTTGAATTTCAGATGCTTTTGGTTCCACCTCCTAGTGTCAAGGTTACATGTTTGCACCACCATGCCTGGTTTATATGGTGCTGGGGTCACACCCAGGACCTCCTAAGGATAAAGAAATAACCCTACCAATTGAGCTACCTCCCAGGCCCTCAGATGTTAACTTTAAAAATAGAGAAAGTAACATTTTCTCAAAAGTTTTACTTTTCTTCCCTAAAAGCTCCATCAAGGAACAGTTCCTGTCTCCTACACGGTAACCACAGTGGCACCCCATGGGATTCCACTCTGCACGGGCCAGCACATCCCTGCTTGCAGTACACAACAGGTCCCAGGATGCTCTGTTGTTTTCAGTGGACAACACCTCCCTGTCTGTAGTGTGCCTCCTCCAGTAAGTCTGTGTTTTTATTCTCACTGGATTTTAACTATTTGAAATAGTATGTCATCCTGGTTTTGTTTATGACTTAAGGCTCTTCAATCCTCACTTATGATAGCTAACAAAGTTTAAGAACTATCTTTATAGCTTCACTTCCAACTAAAAGATTAATTTTATTATAATAAAAATCTCAGCATAAGTGTAGTGACTACTAGGTAAAGTTAGCTTTAAAGTATAGTACATTTTATTTAGAGCGATTAAAATACATACGTGTCTTAAATCATATTTCTTCCTCTCTAAGCAGTTTGTAATAAAACTTTAATAAAGGTTTGCCTAAGACTTAGTAATGTAGCAGCAGATAGCCATCTTAGCCCTTACTGAGTGACGGTCTATAAACTTGATCTGGAAGGTAAAATTACTTGCTTAATGCTATAGACACATTGAGATTTATACTACATATTTTCCCTCTAGAGCTTATGTTTTAGCTTGTACTATTCTGACCCATAGTCTTTCTTACTCAACTATGAAGTGGTTGAGATCTAGTGGGTCTCAGTAACTTATCTTCAGAGAAAAGCACTTGGAAAAACTAAGTATAAGTTTAATCCCCTGGTCTCCCTCTGAGGCTAAAATAAACATATATGTATCAACGTAATAATTGACCCAAGCAGGGCTCTCCGCAGCAGAGTGAAGCTTTGTGTGGTGTTTACCCGCTGACCTAGTGAGCGCACAGAAGGGAGAGTTGCTTCTGCCCTGAGCTCTTCCTCTTACACACAGACTAAGCTGGCCATTCTTCCTGTAGATACAACAGTGGTCTAATACTTCATGTAAATTAGATATTTTGTATGAATCGGGTGAGGTGTGGCAATTTGATTCATAGCTTTTTCAAGAAAATTGTATATTCTAGTTATGTTATGAATTTTTTCTTACAGATGCTTCAGGCATGTTCAGTTCAGCACTTACCAGTACCATATGCTGCGTTCCCACCCCTCCTTTCCAGTGACCCGTTTCTTCTCCATCCTCCTCATCTTCCTCCCCATCATCCTCCTCACTTGCCACCACCAGGCCAGTTTGTTCCTTTCCAGACACAGCAGTCACGCTCGGTAGGTATTTCTCCTCGTGTTTCTAGTTTTTCCAGAATGCTTAGATTAAGCCAGTTAGTTTAGTAAATCTAAATAATTTTCATCTAAGCATATAACATTGGTATTCTTATAGCTCTTGAAAGAATTAATGGAACTTAAAGATAGATAAGTTAGTTTAAACATAATTTAGAGTTAACTTATTTTAAATTTTTCCTTGTTGTTTTAGAATTACTTACCTTAAGTGAATTTTTATTTTTTTCATATCTGCAGTCTTTCAGGCAGTTAGAAGCAAAGGAAACTTCTTCCCTAATTGATACTGGGATTTTTTTTTTCAATATTATGTATTCTTAAGGTTTTTAAGTCTACTCTTGTGTGCATCCTGTAGTTGGGAGGGGGAGAGGGAGAGGCGCATGGCATATGGAAGTCAGAGCACAATTTCGTGGAGTTGGTTTTCTTCCACCTTCTATGTGCATTCAAGAACTGGAATTGAGGTTGCCAGGATCACTCAGCAGGCACCATCTGAGCCATTTCAATGTCTCATTCATGCATTTCTAAATTGAAAAGTTGGAAACCTCTTAATTGTCAGTACTTAATCTTTTAAAGATGGGGATGGAAGAGAGAGAGTTGAGTGTATACACCACGCGCTACCATATGTGCACATGTCTATGGAGGTGAGCAGAGGGAGTCTGCGCCTCCTGGAGCTGGAGTCTCAGTCTGTGTGAGCCACCCTATACGGGTGCTGGGAGCTGAATTCTGCCTGGCAGAGTAGCAACCTCTTTGTTTGTTATCTCTGCAGCTAGTCCTCTTCTTCCTCCTCCTCTTCCTCGTCTTCCTCCCTCCTTTTCTCATTTCTTTTTCTCCTCTTCCTCCTTTTATTGGTTAGTAAAGTTTTTTGAAAAGGTCTCCTTTACCCCAGATTCGTGAGGCATTATTATACAAAAGAAGCTCAGAGTGAGTCCACTCTGATTGATTTTACCATTGATTTTAAGAAAACATACTACATGCTATGAAGTACAATGTGCTTTGTAATCATTGCTTACTCTTCACTCGTGGTGCATTAGGTTTGAGTCTCCCTGTGTGTCTCAGTCTGTCCTCAGTCCTCCTGCCTTCACCCCAAGTGTTAATTATAAGCCTATTGTATGTGTTAGCATGCCCAGCTATAGTACACTTTTGAATTAAGCTAAAAATATGTCAGTTTTGTAAGTAAGAATACTGAGAATTTGTCTAACAGTCACATACTGATTGACACCACAGCCCATGACTTTTGTACTAGAGTGAAACTTATACTGTGCCTGCCCCATTGTTCTACTTCTGACTTACACATACCAGATGCTAGTTCTTCGGGGAGGCTCAGTATCTGAAATTATCTGTTGATAAGAGTATTATGACAACTCGAACTTTATTTTCCATATAATTAGCTTGCTGTGAATTTTCCTCTCCCATTTTGAGAGTTTGAGTATTAAAGGGCATGTATACTCTCCTAGAGGATGCAAATGCTTAATGTGTAAATAAGACAAAATAAAATTAAAGGCAGGAAATCCTGGGTCCACTCAAAATTTCTTTTAGTTTGATGTATCAACAATGGCCTTGAAAATATTGGGTTTTGTTTGTTTGTTTGTTTTTTGAGACAGGGTTTCTCTGTATAGTCCTGGCTGTCCTGAAGACCAAGCTGGCCTCAAACTCAGAAATCCACCTGCCTCTGCCTCCCAAATGCTAGGATTAAAGGCGTGAGCCACCGCTTCCTGGCCGAAAATATTGTTTTAAGAAAAACAATTATTTAAAGCATTAGGAGTATACTGATTTCTTTTCCCTCCACAGCCTCTGCAGAGGATAGAAAATGAAGTGGAGCTCTTAGGAGAACATCTTCAAGTAGGCAGTTTTACTTATCCCCCTTCGGCCCATCCCCCAACATTACCTCCGTCAGCTCCTTTGCAGTTCCTGACACATGACCCTTTGCATCAGGAGGTGTCCTTTGGAGTAGTAAGTCTTCATTCATTGTTAATACTCATTTAATTGTTTGACAACTTATTTTGAGTTTTCAGTATCACTCTGGACATGTTCAGAATTCATGTATTCTAAAAGATGACTTGCATGTGTATTTAATCTTGGTTGTTGTATCAACATTAAAGAACTAGTTAATGCCACTTGAACAGTAAGCTTTTTAAAAACCAGGTGTCAATGAAACATGGTAGCATAGGCCTGTAATCCCAGCACTGAGAAGGTAGAAGCACAGGGGATTGCTGTAAGTTATGAAGGCCAGGTTGATCTAAAAAGCAAGGTCCTGGCTGGGCTGGCTGGAGAGATGGCTCAACAGTCAAGAGCACCGACTGCTCTTCAGAGGTCTTGAGTTTAATTCCCAGCAACTACATGGTGACTCACAACCATCTGTAATGGGATCTGATGTCCTGTTCTGGTGTGTCTGAAGATATATATATATATACATATATATATATGTATTACACATACACATATTATATATATATATATAATATAAATATCTATATACTTATATGTAAATAAATCTTTAAAAGGGGGGAAAAGAGCAAGTTGGATTTTATTCTAGCACTTGGGAGGCAGAAGTAGAGGCAGCTCTGAGTTGGAGACAAGCCTGGTCTACATAGTAACGTCCAGCACAGCTAGCGCTGTGTAGAAAGATAACAAAAAGCATGACCAACAAAAACAAAAATCTAAGTTGGGGCCAGCAAGGGTGACTCACGGTAAGGGTGCTTGCCATGTAAGTTTAGCAGCTTGCAGCATCGCAGACATCACAAGGTGCTAGGAGGAGAGAACCAACCTCATAGACTTGTCCCAGATCTCCACCTGATCTCCACATAACTGCTGTAACATGTGCACCTATCTAAACCCGACATGCACACATAATTTTTTTTTAGTTTTAAAAAAGTATATTATTTGATACTAATTATAACCATAGACTGATCATTTTCAACCTTTCCCTCCTACAGCCTTATCCACCATTTATGCCTCGGAGACTCACAGGACGTAGTAGATACAGATCCCAGCAGCCAGTACCCCCTCCGCCTTACCACCCAAGCTTGCTGCCGTATGTGCTGTAAGTTCCTTCTTTTACTGACTTCTCTTAAGAGTCCTTGCTTTATGAGTGCCTTCTCTGTGGTCTGTGACTTAGTATGTGTTAAGATACTGTTTTTGCTTGATGTTAAGT
The DNA here is from genome assembly GCF_947179515.1 of Apodemus sylvaticus. Taxonomy (NCBI): domain Eukaryota; kingdom Metazoa; phylum Chordata; class Mammalia; order Rodentia; family Muridae; genus Apodemus; species Apodemus sylvaticus. The sequence goes on along the minus strand of NC_067474.1, from coordinate 57,481,373 downwards.
GGGACTTGAAAGCCATTCATTAAGGAAGAAAATGATAAGGTAAAAACTCAAATTATCTATCGAATTTCAAAGTGGAAAAACTTAAAGTGTTGCCACTTAACAGTTGAATCCGGGTTTGTTTGGTTTTTTCTTTGTTTTTTTTTTTTTTTTTTTTTTTGGTTTTGATTTGTTTGGGGTTTTTTTTTTGTTTGTTTGTTTTTGTATTTTGTTTTGTTTTGTTTTGGTTTGGTTTTGGTTTTTTGGATTTGGTTTTTTGGAGACAGGGTTTCTCTGTATAGCGCTGGCTGTCCTGGAGCTCACTCTGTAGACAGGCTGGCCTCGAACTCAGAAATCCACCTGCCTCTGCCTCCCAGAGTGCTGGGATTACAGGTGTGTGCCACCACTGCCGGGCTTGGTGGTTTTTTTTGTTTGTTTGTTTGTTTGTTTTTTAGGTTTTATTTTGTGTGAGTCTTTTGCCTACAAGTGTATGCATGTATATTGTGTGCATACAGTGCCTATAGAGCCCGAATGAGGGCACTGGATCTCTGGACCTGGAATTACACATGGTTGTAAGCCACTGTATTGATGGTGGGAACTGAACCTAAGTCCTTTGCAAGAACAGCAAATGCTCTTAACTGCTGAGCCCTCTTTTCAACTCCTAGAGTCATAAAATAATAACTTATTAGAATGCTCTTATAGAATGTATGGGGTGGGGGAGCACATGCATGCCACCGCTTGTATGTGAAGGTCAGAGGACACCTTGGGGTATCTGTTCTCTTTATGAATTGCAGGGATCAGACTCATCTTGAGGCTTGCAGAAACAACCTTACTGAGCCATCTCTTAGGCCCTAGAATCACTTTTGATGGTATTTTCTTAGAAAAGACAAGAAGTCATTTTTACATCTTAGAACTAACTAGTCTGTTAGGATTAATTTTATCTGTAAGGAACATCATGGGTTAAACAAGGTAGTTTTTATTTTTACATAACGAAGTTTAGAAGTAGGCCAAATCCAGGGTGGTTTGTTACCCTTGTGTCTGTGGGGATGGATTCTTCTGTCCTCGTTTGGGCCATGATAGTAACGTAGCTGGTAGATGTGGGCGTGGGAAGCTGGGTGTGGTAGCTTACAGGAGTCAAGGAGTACCAAGTCAGGGGTGCTTACATAGCAAGACCCCCCTCTCAGAAAAGGGTTAAAAAAGGAAGAAAATAAAGGAGGTGTCTCTGCTTACCTCTTGACATTTCCCAGAATGGAACATATTACTGTTGGTGATACTTCATGACTGGAACTTAGTCACAGGTCTATAATTACTTTCTAAGACAAGTATGAAATGTAATCTTTACAGGTTATTTTTCTGATAATCTTAACTCCCCCTCTTTTCCCTTACTATACACTTCCTTTCCTATTTGTCTTAAAATAAGGTAATATAAAAGGTAATATAACCTCCCAACTTAGAGCCCAAAAATGTTTCTATTTAATCTTCTGTATTTCCATGTAAACTTTAAATTAGCTTTCATTTTGTACTAAAAGCTATTAAAGATAACTTTTATTCTCCTGTAGTAATTAGCACCTTGGAGGCTTACTACTGCCTCTGTCTGTTAGCCTAGGCTTAGTCTTGGAAGCCTCTAGGCTAGAATGTTTGCAGCCTCCGAGACTTACTGCTGAAGACGCGGCCTTTCTAGTCCTCTCTGAGCTCTGGCTGGCTGCTCAACTCAGCTCTTCTGGCTCAACTCCTCTCCAAGCTGACTGGTTCAATCTGGCTTCTCTCAGCCTCAGACTAACTGGCAATATGTTCTATTTTCACCTGTATCTAGCTTGTTCTTTCTCTGTAACCTGTCTCTGTACAACTGTCCTAGTACAACTTCCTCTTCCTTTCTCTGTACTGCTGCCCCTCAGGTTGCTTCCTTTTCCTCTCTGTTCTTGTGAGAGTTAGGCATATCCTAGTCTGTCAGATCTTTCTCTGAGTCACACTTTGTCTGCAACTCAGTTACTTAATTCACTTTCAAACATGGGTGCTTTCTCTACAGAATAACTTTACCTTCATTGTTTGGAATTAAAGATGTGTACTAAGAGTGTGTCTATATTCCAGCCAGACAGATTAAGTTTGTACTAAGGGCTGAGCCACACTACAACTAGAAAACAGATTTTTCTAGTAAACAACACAATCTCAGGGTTCATAATGTGATCACATATCCTGCAACAAAGACATAAAAAGCTTAGAGTTTTATGTTAAATCCATAGATCAATATGGAGGAATAGTGATAACTAGTAATTTTTTTAGTCTACTTATATATTAACTGTTGAGCAGTTTCTATTATATAGTTTTTACATATGCTTTATCAAGTCTTTGTACATTTAAATTCTTAATTACATTGATTTATTCAGCATGAGTTCGTGCACATAGTGGCCTGTGTGCATCTGCATGCTTTGGTGCACTTGTGGAAATTAAGGCAGCGTGTGAGAGTTGGGTTCTCTCATCATCACATAGGTTCTAGGGATCAAGTTCAAACTCTCAGGACTAACAGATCTCCTACACCTGCTGAGCTGTCTCTGGCCTTCTTATGTATCTTCTTATGCTATTGCAAATGGCGTGGTTTTACTCAATTTCAGTCTGTTTAGTAAAGTCAATGCCTTTAATGCCACAATTAGCACTGACCATTCTTCGACCATGAGATCTGTCCTCTGTCCTTCTGCCATTACCTGTGTTGTTGTACATCCATACTAATGCTTCCTTGTGGTTCTCTGTAGATCAATGCTTCCAGTACCACCTGCAGTGGGCCCAACCTTCAGCTTCGAATTGGATGTGGAAGATGGAGAAGTTGAAAATTATGAGGTTAGTGATGAATACGAATTAATTTGGAGAGTGTTGTATGTATTGTCCTGTACTTTCACATAAACATTTATGAGGTTAACTTTGCATTTTAAGATACAAATAATTAATAAAATTATTTAGCATCCCTAGGATATCTGAACATTTGCTACATACCTATTACAACAGGTAGATTTGTTATGTTCATATTTATAATTCCAGGGAGAGGATGCAAATAATGAAAAAATACTAAGTTTTGATCAGGTGCTTCAAAAAGAATTGTGGAATCAAAGGTGTTTGAGCTAAACCTTGAAAGGGGGGCTTTCATTTATTTTTATTTATTTTTATTTTATTTTTGCATATGGTTGAGGGAGGAAGCTTGTTAGCACACCATGGAATATAGCATATGGTCTGTGGCCTGTGTGGTGGCACATGCCTATGGTGCCAACACTCAAGAGCTGAAAGCAGGCATTTAAAGTCAGCTTAGACTACATAGTAAGACCTTGTCTTGAAAAAGGGAGAAAATGGAGATTTGAGGCATTATATTGGGAGTAACACAGGAGGATATGTATGTATGCATGCATGCATGTATGTATGTATGAATGTATGTATATCACCTTGAACTGTATAGCAAGACACTTGATCTTTATTATAAAGGTAACTTAATTGTGGATTGAAGCACATAAATAATGAACCATTAAAAATTAAGAACGAGGTACTAGTGTAAAATCAATAAACATAAGATACATCAAGTATTTTAAAATATGAGCTCATGGTAAACACTTTAAAAACCCAATTTATTGGTCTTTTTTACAATTTGGTGTGGATAAATTACTCATTATAAGAATATTTAATAATGATGTGATTAGTATTCTCCCAGCCCTTGATGAATTAGTGGCTCAGAGGAAGGGGGTTCATTGTACCTGTTGACTGAGCAGTAGGACACAATGAGCCTGACAACAGTCAGAGATCTCATTGTACAAGATGTGCTGAACCAAATAGGTCAGAAGTGGAAGTCATTAGAGTCACATTGGGACCGACTGTGGTTTTTGTTTTAATTTTGAGACAGGTTCCCCAAGTTGACCTTTAATTTGTTATGTAGCTTTTACTGTGATTATTCCTGCCTCCATCTTTTAAGTAGAGTTAATAACAGTTCCACCACACCTGGTTTGCTGATGTCCTGTGGCTGGAGCCTAGGGTTTTGTGTATGCTGAGCAAGCACTCCGCCTACTGAGGCACATTTACAGCCCCCCACTGGGAATTTCTACAGGTCTTTGACCTGGTTTCTTCAACAAATATAAGGATAAAGAAATTTGAGGAGCTGGAGAGATGCTATAACTATTAAAAGAATTTAGTACTTTACCAAAGAACCAGAGTAAAGATCCCAGTACCTTTTAAACATCTCTGATTCCATCTCCAAGGGATCCAACATCTTTAACCTCCATTGACACACATGCATGCATGTGTATGTGTACATAAAGTAAAATAATATGGTAACATTGTTTCCCTATTTGAGTAAAATACTTACTTTAAAAATAATCAGTAGTATTTGAACATTGACTATTTGATTTTAAATTAATTTTAATGATGCCATAGATGTGTTTTTAAATTTTTCTTATGTGAGTAGATGTTTTGCCTGTGTGTATACTTGTGCTGTGGGTGTGTCTGATGCCCTTGGAGGCCAGAAAAGGGTGACATGGTTGTGAACCCCATGTGGGTGCTGAGAATAGAATGAGATCCTCTAGAGGAGTAGTCAGTGCGTTTATCTGTTGAGCCATCTTTCTAGCCATGTTGTGTTCTTTTGAAAAGTCTTATCTTAATAAATTGATTATGTAATAGATGTGACCCACCTCCCCAAGGTTCATTTTGCAGGTGTCAGTCTATACAATTATACAATTAGTCTTATCCAAACTAACATCTTTAGAATGTATGTTTCTTATGCCTACGTGCATGTGGTGCCTTTGCTCTGTCTTGGAGCTATTTGTGGGTATTGCTTCTCTCCTACTCTGTGGGTCTGGAGATTAGTTAAGCTCAGGCCCAAGACAAGTAAGTGCCTTTCCTTTGTTGAGCCAGAGTCATTCTGATTAGAGTAGCTGGCCCTGTAGTGTATTTACCTCTACTGTTTTATAAATGAATTTGTCTTTGATAAAATAATACTGGAATTCTTGTGTGATTGGTTTTTACTTCTCGGTGGCTGTTCTGATTGCTGTCCTAATGACTGACTGTCACAATGACTTGTGAGCATATGTGAAAAATCTTAAAAACTTAGAGTAAAATAAAGAGTTGTAAGTCCTAGCACTTGAGAGTCTGAAGCAATAGCCTACTCTACAAAGTGATACTTGTCTTAAAAAAGAAAAATAGAAGTTACTCCAGTGGATGGCCAAAGGGCTCTTGTTCAATCTTTGGGATTCATTTGGTGTAAAGATTACCGCCTCCCCACATATATTGTCTTCTGACCTCTGCATGTGCTCCATGGTACCATGTATTTGCATGCACAAGACATTAAACTGTTATGATAGTACTCCAATAAGAAATGTAAAGAGATGAAAATCTGTCTCCTCCTCCTCCTCTTCAGGCCCTGTTAAACCTGGCAGAGAGACTGGGAGAAGCGAAACCTCGGGGACTGACTAAAGCAGATATTGAACAGCTTCCTTCGTACAGGTTCAACCCTAGCAACCACCAGTCGGAGCAGACTTTGTAAGTATGTTTCTGTGACATGCCTACCTTTAGGAAATAAAAGTTTGAGTGCCTGAGAGAGTGTGATAAAGGTGGGCGGGTAGCATAGACGCGGACCAGGTCCATGCTACCAGTAAAGACGTTGTTAGTCGTAGGGACTTTTTTTTAAATTCATGTTTGTTTGTTTGTGTGCGTGTTTTTATTATGTCTACAGTGTTATGCCTACATATATGCTTGCAGGCCAGAAGAGAGCACCAGATCTCATTAAAGATGATTATGAGCCACTATGTGGTTTGCTGGGAATTGAACTCTGAAAGAGCAGCCAGTTTCTTACCTCTGAGCCATCTTTCCAGTCCCTATAAGGACTATTTAAGTTTGCCTAAATTATAATAGTAAGTGACAGGTTTGAATACAGGATGAGCTGAAATTCATATCATAAAGTTCACCTTTTTTAGTTGTTTTTTGGTTGGGAATTTTTTGTTTCTTTTAGGGTGTTTATAAAGTTGGGCAGCTATCACCACAGGTTTAGATCATTTTGTCACTCAAAAAAAATGGTTTTCTCTTAATCTATTAGCAGACACTTCCCCGGGTCTCCTCAGTCTTATTTGTTTTCTCTCTCTCTCTCTCTCTCTCTCTCTCTCTCTCCCTCTCTCCCTCTCTCCCTCTCTCCCTCTCTCCCTCTCTCCCTCTCTCCCTCCTGAGACAGTTTCTCTGTGTAGCCCCACCTGTAATAGAACTTGCTCTGTAGAACTCAGCAGAGAGTTCGAGGCCAGCCTGGTCTACAGAGTGAGCTCCAGGACAGCCAGGGCTACACAGAGAAACCCTGTCTCTAAAAAACCAAATCCAAAAAACCAAAAAAGAAAAAAAAGAGATCCACTTGCTTTCCTCCTGAGTGCTGGGATTAAAGGTGTGGGACACCACTGAGTGCCTGCCTCTCAGCCTCTTAACGCCTTATCTCCTCTGTCTCTAAAGCCCACATCTGGAGTCCTATAGCAGAGTGCTTCTCATACCTATGTGTTTGTCGTGTACCTGCAGGTGCACATACATGTGTGTGCACATAGAGATCAAAAGTTGATTATCAGAATGATTCCAATCATTCTCCAGTTCTCTTAAGTCAGGGTCTCTCACTGATTGTGTGGCCAGCTTGTCCCAGGAATACCAGCTTTTTATGTGAATCAGACCTTTGGGTCTGAACTCCGGTCCTTGCATTTATACAACAGACTTTATTCACCAATCCACCTCCCCATCCATTATTAATTTCATATATGTGTGAGATTTTGGGATCTTCCACATTTACTCTTTTTCATGAGGAGAATGTCCTATTATTCCAGTACTCTTTTGGGGGAACGGGGTGTAGGGGGAAGAACAGGGTCTCACTATGTAGCTCTGCTGTCCTGTAACTCAATAGACTAGGCTGGCCTCAAACTCACAGAGATCTTCCTGCCTCTTGTCTCAAGCACTGAGATTAAAATTGTGTACCACCATGCTCATGCCATGTTCTTCCAAGAATAATACATTATCAGTGGTCTAGTATCTCTAGTTTCAGACTGACTAGAATGTTAATTAGAAATGTCCCTTTTTGTCACTTGTTTTTGCTCTTTCTGGTGAATGTGTAAAATGTTTGAATGTAGTTGTGAAGTGCCTGCATGTGAATGGTGCTTGAGCCTGTGCATGCACGGCACATTGGGTCTCTTCCTCTGCTGCTTTCCACTTTATTGTCTCGAAATAGGATCCCTTACTAAGCTAGTTTGCCTTTACCTCTTAACAGGCCAGCCAGGAACCCTCAGACTTCCCGTCTCTACCTCCCAGTGCCGGGGTTACAAGCACACACAGCCATGCCCTGCTTTGTACATGGGTGCTGGGGCTTTAGCCTTGGGCCTTTATGCTTATGAGCACTGTTAAGTTTCTCATTAAGGAGCGGCAGAGATGGCTGAGCACTCAGTAAATAATAATGATAATCTGTCAGTAAGTCCCTTAGCATCATCTTTGTTAGGATAGTGTTAGTTTTTTAAAGTGATATTTTGATAACTGAGTACCTTTGCAAATAAAATAGAAAACCAAAAATGATTTCTTTGCTCTTTTCCAGGTGTGTAGTATGCATGTGTGATTTTGAGTCAAGACAGCTTCTTAGAGTCTTACCCTGTAACCACGAGTTCCATGCCAAGTGTGTCGATAAATGGCTTAAGGTAAAGTGATCACAAGTGTAAAGAGATAATCATGTTTGATTTCTTTTGATTACAAGTTCATCTGAGTAAGTCCATGGTTAGGGAGGCGGGTATAGGCGATCAAATGGAAGCATAGCATTCAGAGGAAGTGCTGTGAGAGGTCTGGATGACCGTAGCGGTAGAGCCTGAACTGAAGATAGCCTGACTGGTCCTGTGTGCGCTTGGCAGGGCTGACTTCTGGGTGCAGGTTCCAGCAGTGATTTTTTTTTTTTTTTTTTAAGAAGAAGAAAGTAACTTGCTATCACATGGTGGCAGTTTCCTACGGGTGGGCAGGGAACAAGCACTTGTCCCTCTTTATCCGTGTGCTCTCATCTCAGCCTTGGGCTCAAGGCCTCGGCTCCCGAGAAGTCTTTTTTAATTAAGTCAGAGTCAGGATGGGACCTCAATGGGGTTTTTTTGCCTGAGATTTTTCTGGGGAATAAGTTTTTTTACTAAACTCTGATCAGTTCTTCTCGTACATGTAGAAAACTCAAAGATTAAGAATAGCAGTGGTCTGTCAGTGACTGCTGAGGCTTCCTTTTTATGCATTTCTTTGCGCTGTCTTAATTATGTGACTAAAATATAATTAAAATGACAAAGAATTTAGTCAATTTTGAGTTTTTTCTTTTTTTTTAATAGAATGTGCTCATTAGGCAACTTTATAGTCTGATGAGGAAATGAGTTAAGGTAGAGCTGGTGTGCTGGTACATCCTATGATCTCCCACTCAAGGGGAAGCCAAGCCAGGAAGGGCTTGCCCTGAAGTCCATAGTAAAACCTGTCTACAAAATTCGGAAACTGAAGAGTCTGGACTTCATAGAAAAAACAAACAGAAGCATGGCTTGTGTGTGAGGGGTGGCGCACAGGGGAGGCCCGGGAACGTAGCTGGTTATTGAAAGGTCATTCTGTAGCATGGAGGAACTTGACTCTGAAAAGCAGAGGGGAGGGTGCTGCTGCAGCTGTGCTTTCAGATCTTCCTGACCACGGCTGCCGGCGTAGAGGGGGAGACAGGAAATACGAATGGAATAGGAAGGGGGTGAGCCAGGTGCACTGAGCAGCCACCCATCATAATGTGGGGATTAGAGTGTTTGCTGTTCAGTGGTTGTAGCAGGTAAGACAGTAAGTGATGCCTTTGTTTTCCCCACCTGCGGAAATAAAGGGAAGAAACACATTAGGAGTAAGTGGGAACCGGGCGTGGTATGACCTCACTCTGTTAATCTCTGCAAAGTTTAGTCTCAGCACTCAGGAAGCAGGGCAGGTGGGTCTCCTTGAGTTTGAAGTCAGCCTGATTTACACAATAGAGAAACCTTGCAAAAAGACTGGAGCTAGATTCTTGGCATGCACTGTGAAGAAGCAGGGACAGGAGGAGGAGTTCAGTGCTCCTTCCTAAAGACTAGATTAGTGTATGGGACATTCTGGATTTAATGCCCAGCCCCAGCCCCGTTATCCCCCTCTCCAAAAACAAAAACAAAAAAAGAATAGCCAAGATCTTGATTTTAAGTTAGTTTTTTCCAAACTATAATAGGAAATTATGTTTATGAATTTAAACAAAGTCATTAAAAAGTTACTTGTGGGTTGTCTTGCTTTGTTTTGTTTTCATTTGTTTGTTTTGTTTTGAAACAAGTTCTCATGTGGCTGAGGCTGGCATGCCTCATGATTCCCTGCCTCCAAGAGATGATTACAGGCTTACATCGCCATCCTGGCTTAGTATTTGTTTTTAAAGAAATAGAATGTAAAGACCATATGGGAGTAACAGTAGAACTGGGTACTTCACTGGGACATGACTTGAATGAGCCTTCCTCATTTTTTTTTTTTTTCAGGGAAATCGCACTTGTCCAATATGCCGAGCTGATGCTTCAGAAGTGCATCGGGATTCAGAGTGACCAGCCTAAGAGCACAATTGAGTTTGGGTGTTCCTCATCACATGTATATATGGACTATCCACTGAACTTAACCGTGTGGCTTCCAGCCTCCCTTTACCAAAAGGGTCAATGGACCTTTCTTTGCACTGTGTGACTTAATCAACTATAAAAGCTTACAATTAGTCTTCACAATTATGGGATTGTTATACTAACTGTGTGATTGGAACTCCAAAGACCTTTTCTTTAGCTTAATTTTGTGTGTGCACTAACATTCCCTGGTTTTTGTGTGATCATTCCGAGTGTTGCTGCAAGATTACAGTGGACGTGATCTTTTAGCATGTGCTTTTATAAAACGTGGTAGCTCCAGATGATATAGCAATCTACCTTATATAGAGCCTTCAGAAACTGTGAGTGGGAGCGAGTGCAGCGTATGACTGCTGGTGGTCAGTGAATCCGTGAGAGAGTGCGTGCAACTACATGTGTGGGGCATGATAGCTACTGTGTGTGTGAGATCCTATATACCAGCATGTACCAAGAATGTGTGTGTAGTTTTAATTATGCTGCAATGTATAATCTGGTGTGTTATTTAAACAGCACTAGTACTGTACACTGGTTTTCCCTTGTGTTTGCTGTTGCACACTGATTGCTAAGGGTGCATCGATTCTAAGCATTGAATACTCCGTCCTCTTCCCTCCCATGAATGGAATGAGAAAAAGCCTTCTTCCTTTGCCTCAGGCAGCTGTTCCCTTCTCTTCCTTGGTGACCCTAAGTAGGTCACTTAAGAAAAAAGTGTCAGAATCTCACTCTGACCTGATGTTTTTTTTTTTTTTTAATTTTTCAATTCTATTGTAAAAGAAACTTAAATCTCCAAGTTGCTATTTCCAAAAAGAAGGTGCAATATCATATACATCATCATTAGCAATATTAGCATTTCAATCAGTGATCTGAGTGTTACATGTTTTTCCTTTACATTTCTAGTAGCTTCCTTACAGAAAGGACCTGTATTTTTATTAATGTGTAGATTTATGGTCTGTCCTGAAGATGTTTGAGTAATATATTTTAAGAACAGCACTGGTCCTGTAGGTCTCGCTTCCTTGACTTTTACTAGAGCAAAATCTGTTAACAGCTCAGCCTGGTTTCTGGTTCTGTGTTCTTCTCTCAGGCCTCCATGGGCAACAATGGTTTCAAGAGAACGGTTTCTTTCTGTGTTAGTAGAGTTCACATACTCCAGGCCTGGGGTCTCTGCTTCTCCCCTCAGTCAACATTCTCACTGAAACCTTTGTTTCAGGATGGATCAAGTGCTGTGACAGCCCATTCTCAGGCCTGGTTTGCTTTGATGTCTTACTCTTTTAATTTATGTTAGAAAGAGAAAAGCTTAATACAACAGGTGCCCAGAATACTTGCAGTGTAAATGAAGATTGGATTTTTGTATAAAAAATAATGCTATCAAACAGGAATTGACCTTTATTTAATCCGAAATGATACATAGCTGTGTGTGTATATATATATATTTTTTAAAAGTAGGGTTCATTGAACATAAATCAGATTGTTTGAGGCCATTTTTTAGCACCATTGGATTCCTTTCTCCTCAGTGTGCTCAGCCTTCTCTGCCTCTGTGAGTTGTCAGCATGTGTGCAGCCACACAGGCTGCAGCCTTCCACTCGCAGCCGTGACAGCTGCTGCCAACCTCACTCAGCTCACAGCTGGTGCCAGCCTGTTCTTTACTCAGACAGGGACAGTGTTCAACTACTTAGTACTGCCGTGTTTCTTACCCTCCCTTAAAGTTTCTCTAAGCTCATCACAGCCTAGAGTTCAGGAAAGTTAATCCACACAGAAGCACAATTTTGTCCTCTTCCAGACACTGTTGCCTCTATCTAGTTAGACAAGTAGGATTTGGCCTACATTCTGTTGCCCCTAGATTTATTTGTGTTAGTGTCAGAAATCCTTACACGGTAGTGTATGCACATGTTACTTTTAAATCATTAGGATAACCCCTGTCTGGTTCCTAATGAATAAAAGGTGTGTTAAATACCAGGATTATTGACATATGTACTAATCAGCTCCAAATCACATAATCTTTATTTTTTAATTTAAAGAAATCATGTTTAAAATGGTAAAAGTCCATCTTATATAGACTTTTTGTATAGCTTCGAAACCTTTATATGCCTGTACAGCTCTAACATGACACTGCTCCAGTCAGCACTCATCCTATTGATGCACACACACACGAGCACTCCTAGCTACTGCAGACACACTGACTACCAAGGCACACTGTGCTCACAATCCGAAAGTAGCCTTTCTTTCTTCTATCAATGTTTACCATAAAGTCAAAGTACATCCCTTTCCCAGAAGATTTTTCTTTTCTTTTTTTTAAAGAAGTGGTTGGCAATTTAGGAGGCATCTGGGTCTGCCCGGTAAAATCCTGTTGTGCAGATGACTACTGTCTCCTGGAATGTCTCAGCACAGAGCTCTTGAGACGGTGCAGACCTGTTCGGGAAGGTTTTAGGCTCTCTTAGGTGCACACCAGCATTCAGTCTCTAACTGGCCTCCATGTGCATCTCTGTGGCTAGCCAATGAGGAAGTGCAGCTGTCCTGCTGGGCATCACCACTCAGGGAGGTGCACCAGGTGGCAGAGGATGTGGGGAGCCTTCATCCTCTGTTCTAGAACAGTATTGGCTCTACTGTCCTAACCCAGCTGTGGAGTTTTTGTATGATTTGGATTTGGGGTTTTGTTTTGTTTTATTTTGGTTTGGTTTTGAGTTTGGTTTGGGGGTTTTGTTTCGTTGGTTGGTTGTTCCCCCACCCCACCCCCCAATGAATCCCGATATTTTATACTTTTAAAAACTCCAACTTCCAAAAAACTCAAGGCCTCCTAGTATCAAGATGTCCTGATTTTTTTTTTTTTTTAAGCAGAATCTGAAATTAGATTTTATATACTCCCTGAAATGTAATTTGCTAACATTCTTACATTTGGGCCTCTTCACATACAGTCTGCCTGCCTGCTTCTGAGAATATTTTCACAGTATCTCTAGGCCTTCCTTAGGTCTCCCCATTGCGCATCTGCTTACCTCATGTTGCTGTTTGTTTCAGATTATGAAAGCTTACAGGGGTGTGTGTTGGAATCATTTGCTGAGTCATTTCCTCAAATCATATTCCATTGTGTCAGTTAACATATAGTTTTAAATGTATGTATTATAAATACCTGTAACCAAAATCATTTGAAGGCTTGATAAATTTTTAACAAAGTTTGTACATTTTTTATGAAAGTTACTAGTAATGCTTTACTAAGTAGTGCAATGAATTTTTATTTTTAATCCCTGTGCCCAATTTTGGAGTTGAGAGGGTTGTTGGTAATAAATGTATGATGTACACTTAAAACATACGTTGTGTTTCATGTAAGGTGTGTTTTTAGAATCTGTTTGCAAAGGAGTGGAGGGGAGGGCACAGCATGGTTTAGACTGCACTGAGGTGCTGACCACGAGGCTTAATCTACTGTGTTCTTTGGCATTGGTGTAAACAACCTAGACTCACAAAATGAGCATTGTAACATGGAGTACTTGGGTCCTTAAAAGGAAGACAAGTATTCAGCAGAAAAGGTAGCCACACATGGGGATGTGCACATATTAACAGGGTTACAGGTGTAGGAAACTAGATGCATCATCAGTGCCCTTCCCCCACCCCCTCCCCATGAGCCGTAAAATACAGGTAGCATCTCAGGTAACCAGAAAAGGAAGTATATATTAGGGTCAGTTTATATCCAAGTTACTGTCAACATGACAAGGCCAGAAGGGTCCTCTCCTTATTGTCATACATGATTGCATAATAGATCTCTTTTGACTAAAAATGTAAGCAATATGCTGACCTAGTTGGTAACAGTCTGGTATTGCACCAGCAAATTCATTCAGAAATCCTGACTATAAACCATTACGTGGAATTACCTGGAAAAGAGCGAGCTGTTCTTAGAAGTTCCGAAGACTGGGGCTGGAAGGGCTGCGTCCTTGCCGATTCCAATCCCTCCTCCCCCTTTAAGGTTTATTTATCTATATGAGTACACTGTAGCTGTCTTCAGACACACCAGAAAAGGGCATTGGATCCCATTACAGATGGTTGTGAGCCACCACATGGTTGCTGGGAATTGAGCTTGGGACCTCGTGAAGAGCAGTCAGTAATGCTAACCTCAGAGCCATCTCTCCAGCCCCAATTCCTTCCCCTTTTGACAAGTGTTTACAACATTCTTTAGGCTTTGATAGTATTACGAGCATCTCAAATGTGCCAGCAAACATCACTGGCTATAATTAAATGATCAGAAGCCCCTATTAACACCAAAATAAAATACTTGTGTGGTTTGATAGAAGTGTAGTTTAGTTGGCCACGTTTCCAAGCAGAAGAATTGATCATGTAGAGTGTGCTTCAAGTGGAAAAACAATTCAGTACATATCCTCTCAGTATGTAAGAATGAGATATCTTCCTATAGAAGTGGCTGACTAATGGCTCAGGTCTAGACTGCTGTGCTGCATTATCTGCACTTTATGGGTACTGTGTGGCTATAATCCTGACACATGATAGTTGAATGCCTGAAGTCAACTGGGCTATATTGAGGGAGATCCTCTTTAAGTGGACCTTACGTGCCACACTTTGTGTGTGAGGAGGGTGCTGTGAGTGTTACTCAGGAGTTGCCCCCTCTCCGTCCTAGCTGACCCGTGAGCCCCAGAGATCCCGTGGTCTCTGCCTCCCCAGCACTGGCACCACAAGTATCTGCCACCATCCTCTCCTCTTTTCTGTTTTGCTTTAATGTGATTTCTCTGGAACCTTCCAGCCAAGCCTACCAAAGAAGTAGGTCAGTAAAGGCAAGCTTTAGATCTTCACACTTCCTCCTCTTCTCAAAATTCAATCCCCAGTCTCATCCCCAATTCTGTACTAGACAGATGGAGGCCATACCCAGGCATGAACAACTTACCTGTGGCCACACGCATAGGGCAAAGTGACTCTCCCTCCCTCAGCAGCCGCAGTCAATTGCCACTAGCTCCTCAGTCAGAGGCAGGGCCTTGGATTAGCGGTTCTCAACCCATGTTAAATTCTGACTGACTAGCTTCATGTCACGCAGCACTTCTGCAGAAGCCAAGGCTGGTAAGCATCCGCCATGCCTGCCTGGAAGACAGGACTTCACAGCTCTCACCCCCAGCCTGTGGCTCTTATGGCTACAGTGTTCTCTGAGCCTTGATGTGAGAGCTTCAGAGACCACCCACCTGAAGTCGAGCATGGGCAGTCTCCTATTGTCAGAAGGGGTTGGTGTGATACTGCTTATGCCCTTTTATGCTCACAAATTAAAAATATCTATATTTTATTTTAAAGTGTTTCTTTTAAATTCTATACCCAATGACAAAGATTTGAGTAAACTAATGTGGAAAATGGAGAACAGAGATATTTATAAAAGCCCAGGCTAATGAAAAAAATACTAATTCATAAAGCTTCCACCAGGGGGCGCTATTATACACTACCAAGTGCCGAGAATAGGTCAGATTGATGTGGTTTTAAAAGTAATGTTGACATTTGGGAGGCAGGAGGATCGCAGGTTTGAAGCCAGCTTGGGCTGCATGGTGTGACCTGATGTCCCCGGAAAAAAAAAGCCACACCTATGTTAAAGTTGTAGGTTGTTGGTTGGGAGTTTGTTAAGGAGTCACGCGCAAACAAGAAGAAATTAGATATCATGACAGTGAAGATCAAACTCGCCCCATGGAACCTGATTCCCCTAATCAGCAGGAAGTAGTTGAACGATGTCATCCCCTTTCTGACCCTGACGTCATACAGGGATCTCTTTCCTCTCTATCCTTTTTTTTTTTTTTTTTTGGATTTGGTTTTTTTTCCGAGACAGGGTTTCTTTATGTAGCCCTGGTTATCCTGGAACTCTCTCTGTAGACCAAGCTGGCCTCAAACTCAGAAATCCGCCTGCCTCTGCCTCCCAGAGTGTTGGAATTACAGGTATGTACCACCACAGCCTGGCCTCTCTATCCTTTTTTTATCTCCTGACTAGTGCTCAGTGTGTGTGTGTGTGTGTGTGTGTGTGTGAAAGGGTGGGAAAATGGTTGAGAAGAATAGAAGAAAGAAAAACCCACAAAACAGCCAAAGGACCAGCTACGCACACACACACACACACAGAGACACACACACACACAGAATTTCACAAACTTTCTTCCCCAAGCCTCCTGTGTACCCAGACCCACTCTGTGTGAACCTGAATGCGCCCACTGCCAGCCTACCTCGTACCTCGCTCCCCACAGGTGGGCATCTTCCTAGGCCTGCTCATCTTTTTCTTTTTAAATATTTATTTACACTGCATATGTATGTGTGTGCTCATGTATGTGCGTGTGTGCCGTGGATAAAAGACACTGGCAGGAGCTGGGTCCTAAGGAGCAAACTCGGGCCATCTATCTGCTGAGCTATCTCACTAGCCTTCCACCTTGTTTGTTTGTGTGTGTGTTTGCTTTTGAGACAGGGTCTTACATAGCCTAGGCTAGCCTGGAACTTACTATGTAGCCCAGGTTGACCTCAATGGTTCTGCCAAGTGCTGGGTTACAGGTGAGTGCCACCACCCCGGGGTGAACGGCCTTCGTCCACCTTTCTTCCACAGCCTCAGTTCAGGTTCTGTCTTTTAGGCTGTCAGGATTCCACCCCCACTTCTTTTCTCTTGAGACAGGTTTCACTATATAGCCTTGGCTAGCCTAGAAAACTTCATGTAGGCCAGGCTGTCCTAAAACAAAGGTAACTCCCGCTGCCTCCCAAGTGCTTGGTTTAAAAATGTGTGCCACCACACCTGAGTGTCCCTGTACTGTTACAGCCAATCCCTTCACTGCCTCCAAGAGAAGTCGCTCTGACTATGGCTGCCTTCAGTGACTAGGCTCCACTTAAACCCAACCCAAGCCCTTTTCGTCTCCCACATCTTAGATGGCCTTTCCCTGCCCACGTGTCTAACCTCTATTCCTGCCGCAGCCTCTCAGCACCTTTGCCCTGGATATTGCCTCAGCCTGCTGGGGACACTTTATTGATTTCTTCTCAGAACCCAACCTCACTGGTCACCTCTTCCCGAAAGCTTTTCCTGACAGCTGCCAGCCAGCCAGCCAGCCAGCGGGCCACTGCAGCCCTTCTGACTGAAAAGCCCTTGTGAATCTCCGCTTCTCTCCAGCCTGTGCACACAAGGGCTTGTGTGTTTTGCACTAGTCAGTGAGTCCCCTTGAGCCTGCTCACATCTTTACCGTGAGGGCTTGACAATAGGGCTCAGCCCTAGATGGGACTTGAATCGATAATTCCCGCATGAAGAGGTGAGGAGTAACTCCCAGGTTTGAGTGGCTAAGCTTTCGAGGACAGGCCCCAGGAGTGCGTGTGAGAGGCGGGGCAGGCTTTGAAGCATGAGGCAAGGGAAGGGAATAAGAATGGATTCAGGCCTGCAGTCCAGTACGTGTAGGGCTGCTCTCTTCCAGCCCAGAGCCTCATTGCGTAGCCCATCCTTGGCTTGGCCTATAATTGTGATCCTCCTGCCTCAGTCTCCCAAGGGCTGGGATGGCAGGCCCCACCACGCTCATCTTCCCTAGACAGATTGAATGACTGGTGGAGCTTGAGGGAAGAGTGGACGCTGGGTGTCAGGAATGCTTTCACGACGACGTAGAGGGTCTCCTTTATAACCAGGCTCCTATACTCCTTTCCTGCAGAAAGAAATTCCTTCCTGCGAGTTGGAGCCCAGGTCAAGGTTCTTCAGAGAGGCCCTCGGGGCTGCAGATGGGTTCCTGGGAGAAGGCTGGATGGTTCAAGGCCTGGGGCAGCCACGCTTTCTGCAGCAACTGGAGCATGTTGTTCTTAACAAGACTTCCTGGCTCTGGATGGGTCCATGCCTGACAGAAAGTCAAAAAAACATTGCTCAGGCCTGTGGGAGAGAGGCTACGGCTACAACAGTGTCCCGGGCTCTGGGCCTGGTACCTTAATCGGATCTGTGTGTGTGTGTGTGTGTGTGTGTGTGTGTGTGTATGGGGGGGGGGGGTCTGCAGTTAGGTCCAGATCAGCATTCACCCAGGTAGGGGAGGGTGAGAGGCCCACATCATCAGAGCAATCACAAGGGCACTAAGGCAGGGACCAGAGTAGCAATGCTACCTAAGCTGTCCCCAGCCTGGGCTCCAACCGAGGTCACTGCCCCCAGAGGCCTTGTCTGTCCCACCCCACCTGACCCCCAACACCATCACTGGCTTCTTGTGACTCTTCCTAGGAAAACATCACCCACATTACACCCAGAATCAGATCCCATCTGGACCCCAGAACCTAACCGGAACCATGACCATGCTGGAGAAAACACCTGAATTTGTCTCACAAAGATGGAAGGAAACGTGTAGACTTCAAATGGCTACTACATCAGGGTTCTACATGCACACAAGGAACCTGATGGCGATCAACTTGGGGCACTAGTCAGCGGTGAAGTCGGCGGTGGGGGATGGGAGAATGTGCAGGCAAGGCCCCTAAGCTCCTTCCTTCCAGGCAGCCACTTGCTGAAAGCAGGCAGCTGAGCTCACAGAGCTTTGTTCCGGGCCTTGGAAGGCAGCACTCTTAAGAGTTACCACTCAGTTCACGATACCCATTCAGGATGGGGCCAGAGCAACAGTCACACACTCAGGCACTCATGGCTGAGGGGTGTCTTCTACACAATGTGGAAGTCAGGAAGAAGACCATGACATAAGTGAGCGTTTTCTTCCACCAAGCAGAAAAGCCTGCCTGTGAGAGAAAGAGGCAGAAACAAGAGGAGTGAGTCGTAGACTCGCCTGCCTTGCAGGAACGTCTGGCTTCAACCCCCAGGATCAAAAACGTGTTTGAACAGCCTTTTCTGGCTTCTTAGCGGGGCTTGGTGGCTCAAGTGTAATCCTAGAATGGGGAGGTAAATCCAGGAGGATCTGGAGTTCAATACATAGAAAGGTCAAGGCCACTCAGGGCTACATTGAAGCCTCTGGGGCAGCGAAAGAGGGGTTTGGGGAGCAAGAGGAGGGAGAGGCTTGGCCTCAGCCTGGTTCCTGTCTGATCCTCATCTCTACCCAGAGCTTCCTGGATTCCCAGCACAAATTCCCTGTGATTGACTCTGATAACTTATCTACAGCTTAAGGATTCCAATTAATTTTGTTGCTTAGCAACATGCCTGTATGCATTCCCTGAACTTCTCTCGGTATTGTGTCCTCAAGCTTCTCCCGGATAGCCTGGAGAGCATGCTAGGACCCAAATTCAATTGTCTGGTGCAAATGACAGCAGTGACTGTTGAGGCACCCTATACCAAGTGCTGACACATGTCTGTCATTAGATGTTCCCTAAGAGGACAAAGGCACTCCCTGGAGGTCTGGAGAGAAGATTCTGGAATCACATACAGACGGTTGAAATTAATGAAAAATTAATTTTTCGGGGCTGGAGAGAAGGCTCAGCGGTTAAGAGCACTGACTACTCTTCCAGAGGTTCTGAGTTCAATTCCCAGCAACCACATGGTGGTTTACAATCATCTGTAATGGGATCTGACGCCCTTGTCTGGTATGCCTGAAGATAGCAACAATGTATTTACATACATTAAAAAAAATCTTTAAAGAGAAAAGAAAAGAAAAAAATCAATTTCCCTGTCCCTACAAACGACTAGAGCATTCAGTTTCTCCCAAAGCTAAGATGGCGTGGGTCTGAGACCATACACAGCTCAGCTGGCAATGTGCACAGCCTAGATGCGCGAAGCCTGGGTTTGATCGCTAGCACCTCTTGACACCAGGCAGGGTGGAGACACCTGTAAATACAGAACTCGAAAGGTGGGGGCAGGAGGTCAGGAGTTCAAGGTCAGCTTCACCTATACAAGGAGTTTGAGGCCAACCTTGGCCACAAGAGACCCTGTCTCTAAAATCATTAATAAAGAAGCAACGTTTTCCCTGGGTTCTTAGGCTTGCAGTTCTAGAGTTTACTTGACAAACTCTTTGCCTTCCCTGTTGGGTATCCATTCCCTGCTCCCCTCTTCCTAAAAGTCCCTTTGCCCACGTACCGCATGTCAGGAGGAAATGCACCCCAAGCCTGGCACAGTCCGGCATGACAACTAAAGACAATGAAGAACATCCATTGCCCCGGGCACAGCCAGGACTTGAGGCAGCCCTGTGACCTACAAAGGGCAAATGGATCTTCTGAGATTTACTTAGAATGTTGACTCCGACTGGCTTCACTGTGGGAGGCAGCAGAGCACCTGCTCCTGTTCCGCCTGGTTTGCTGTACCTGGCAGAAGGAAGCAGAAGCATTGTAACTGATGTAATCATGTAAATGTCTCTCGAGGATGGATCCTTCAAAAGCAGGAGCCATCTGGTTAAATAATGCCCAGTAGGACTGCCAGGAGCCTATCCTAGTGCCAGCATCTAGGCCAGCCTGGGCTGCACACTAAGACCCTGTCTTAAACAGCAACAGAGGCTTGTGTTGAGCAGAGCAGCTACTCTGGTGTGAAGGAGCGCTCGCTCGGCTGGGGTGGAACTCTGCAGAAGAGTGCTTGCGGGACATGCTGGTGGCCTGGGCTCAGTCCCAGCATGGCTTAAACTGAGTTGGGTGGCACATGCCCGACTCTAGCACTTGGGAGATAAAGGCAGGAGGAGCAGCAGTCGTTGTGGGGGGCATCCTTGGCTAATAGTGAGTTTGTGGTCGGGAATGCAAGGGGCCGGCAGGACAGCTTAGTGAGCAACTGGGGCAATGCAGTAAGTGACCCGGCAGCTGCTGTTCTTTTTGAAAGCACCTGCAGACGGCTTACAATCCAGCTTTGACATGGTGAATGAAGAGAACCAGCTTCTTCACGCTGTCCTCCGGCCTCGACGGCACCCTGTGGCACACACATATACACACTGGATCAACCAAGGAGCAAACAAATATATAGAATCAAATCCTTTCCTAAGCACGGGGGTTCTCAGCCAGAGTCCTCTCTGCAAAGTGACTCTCCTAAATGTTTGGCTTTAGCTATTGCCTATAGGTCAACAATAACGGAGTCTCCCTGTCCCTGAGCCTCTGTGCAGAGGTGAGTGCCTCCCGCCTGGCATGCTGGGACCTGCACTCACGCTTGTCCCCAGAACACATTTTCTATGTGCTCATTAGCTCAGTGCTTCCGTCCCCACCCACAATCCTCACTGCATGGCTCAAGTCCCATGATGCTTCTTTTTTCCCCCTCTGGCCTTGTATTAAAACTCCGGAACTAAATCCTGTTGGCAACTGCTGTTCTTTTTTTTTTAAATAGTTGGATGTCATGGAGCTGTGGCAGCTGGATTTACTCCAGGATATGGTTTCTTAAGAGAGAAGAAGAGCAAGGAGGGAGACCAAGAGAAAGACTACGCATGTCCTGGTTACCCATCCTAAGCAAGAAGCCCTGATAAGGCATAAATTCATGATCTTGCTGCAGAACAAATTACCCCAAACTTAGCGGTTAGAGCACTAAACAGTACGTCACAAGTGTCCGCGGGTCAGCGCTCTGGGGGTAGCTGGAGTGGGTTGTTCTGGACAGGGTCTCTCGGGAGCATCTGCTCTGGCTGTCAGCTGGCCTTCGTGCTTCCAATATCAGTTCGCTCTTCAACCCGTAGCCTCTTGTAGGGCTTCCTGTCTCACCCGTCCGTCCATTCATTCCCCTAAAGCAAATTATCAAGAAAGAAACACACACACACACAACATACACATAACATTTGTTAACACACACATGACACACCCACCCAACATGCGTGCGCGCGCGCACACACACACGCACACGTGTACACACACACACACACACACACACACACACACGTACACACGCCAGAGCTCAAATCTTTTAGAATCTACTAACTCTTGACCTAATCTTGGAAATGGTGTGCTGTAGTTCAAAACTATTGTTTGAATACTTGTCTCTCACCGGTTTATGCGCTGAAAATTTAGTCCCGGAAGTCATATGTTAATGGTATATGCAGATGGGGGAGGGGGCTCAGGGAGAAAACTGGGTTCAGAAAAGGTTGCAGGAGTGGCATCAGTAGCTTTATGAAACAGGAAGAAAGGCCCAAGATGGCACTCTTGATGTGCCGCCCTCTGCCGTGTTGTGATGTAGTGAAATGCCCTCCCCGGAGCCTGGCCAGGCCAGGCCATGCCTTCAGAACTGCGAGCTAAGTAGCCCCCTAACCCCCATCCCTTCCCCCTCCCCCGTTCTTTACCAGCTACCCTCTTTCTGCTATTTGTCTCAGCAGTGAAATGGCAAAGATGCATCGTTTTGGCAAATTTTGTTGGCCACACAGACTATCCCTGGACCAAGCCAGGGTGTGGACACCAGGGGACTGGGATCACGGGACCATCTTGGAGGCTGGCTGCCACACATCACACATCTTCAGATGTCCTACCAAAGCATCTCTGAGAGCACTGGAGAATGACATGACATCAACAGGGACCGGAGAGGGCCGTGTGTGACCAGAGTAGCAGCCAGAAAAGAAGAAAAAGCAGAGGAACCCAAGGGCCATTGCATCCGGGAACAGGCTGCTCGACAGCTTTCAACCACGGTCAGAGAGCAGGCGCCCGGTGAAGAGCCTATTGGAACAGGCGGTGACAAGCAGGGGGATAGTTCCAGACGAAGGTCATGGCAGTCTAGTGTGGCAAGATGATTAGAACATCATTGCGGCGGCAGCCGGAAAGGGCAGGCTGTGGAGCCCTTCCATGGCTCAGAATCGCTGCTCCTGCATCCACAGCAGCAAGGGACCCGAACGAAACCCCTCCCCTTCCAGGTTTGAAAGCTGCTTCCTGATTGGTTCCATCTGTATGGACACAGCCAATCAGGGCCTGGCTCTATATAATGGGTTGCCCGAGGGCTTTTACAGTTTTGGAGGCTGAGGGTTGGGGGCAAGGTTGCTAAAGGCATTCTCTGGAAGGGAGAACACTCGAGATTTGTTAGAAGGGCTGTAGAGGTGGCTTAACAATTCAGACTACTGGCTGCTTTACAGCGGACCTGGGTTCAGTTTCCAGCACACCCAGGTCAGCTCACAACCATCTGTGGCTCTGGCCACCTCCTTTGGCCTCCGAGGGCACCAGGCGTGTATTTGGTGCACAGACATACGTGCAGTCAAAAACATCCATTCACAGAAAGAGAAGAGTCCCATGGCGATGTGAAGATCCGCAGCTTCCACTGCAAGATGAAGGGACCGCCCCAGCCTTTGAGACCTGTCAGCGATTGGGAGGCTCACAATCCCGTCTGCCCTCGGTAGATCTGTACTTGCTCCTGGGGCTGTCCTCGGCTGGAGCCATAACCTTTGTAGCTTCCTGGCTTCGTCTTGAAGCCTGCTGAGAACACTACCAACCTCTCTTGATTGGTTGACACCCCTTCTCCTTAGATTGTTCCCTAGTGGTAAATGAAAGGTTCTTTTGTTTATCTTTTTTTTTAACTACCATACCACTCTGTCCTTGAAGTGAGGGCAAGACAAGAACCCGACCCAAGAACCAGCTGCCTCAACGTGGCAGTGAGACTGGGTAGGAGGAGCCCCTAACAACAACCAGAGACAGTAGCCAGCAGTAGGGCAGCCCCAGAAGGGAGCAAGGAAACCTGTGGCTGGTTAGGAACAGGTGCAAGAAGTCCTGGAGCTCACTGTTTCCTCTTGGCTTCTGACAGCCGAGTGCCCACATCCACAAAGCCGTTGGTGTGTTTGAGAACCCACCCCAGTCATGAAGGGCTTTGGCTTCCCCTTCTGGGGCTAACAAGCTCTCTCCTGAATGGTCCTCATTCTTCACCGCACGTGCATGCGCACACGTCACCGCCCAGAGCCCCCCAGAACATATATAAACCCGTAGGCAGAGCAGGCACGTCTGTTATTCTGACTCTTGGCCAGGCTCAGACTTCAAATCAGATTTCAGCTGTGGTGGCTACTTTGAAATGCCGCTGGTTAATGGCGAGAGTGGGTGTCACGTCTTTAACACCTC